>NC_072893.1:97378267-97681298 GCF_027943255.1 Anastrepha obliqua | reverse complement strand
TTTCAAAAATAATTGCCTGTCTATTTTTGCAGCTCCCTGAAATTTTTAGTGTCCACGAACGTGTTAAGCAAATAATTCCAGACTTTTTCCTTCTCGTTTACTGTTTTGTGTTGAGAAGTTGCGTTAATTGCTCATATCAATATTTTTATATTATTATTTATTACACTTAAATATTTTATAACATGAAATAAAGACATATAAAAGTTCCCGGAACAATCGCCAGGTGACACTCAAGTCAACTGATTTGAGTTCTTTTTTGTTTTTGTTAGGTTGCCCATCTGTGATTAATATTCCTATCAAAATTTTATCGTCATAGTCATATAGAGTTACGCCGTCTTGTGGAATCTACCCCTGCATGTGTTTTCGATTTTTTCCATTTTTAAACAAGGATTTTAATTTGCAAAAATGAGTTTGTATTAAATGGTGGGAAAATTGTTGGTGTGGAAAACTGATTTGGTAATGATACTCCGAAGATAACAGCCGTTTACGAGCGGCACGAATGCTTCAGAAGTAACCGTGAGTCCATCGAGGATAACGAAAGTAGTGAAGTGAAAAACTTAATAAACAAAGGAACCATTAGAGAGCTGGCAGAGGACTTAAAAGTTGCCTATGGATTAGTGGAGAACATTGAAGTTAATGATTTGGATTTGCGTTAGTCAGAGGGCGGGGGAGGGTACCTGCTTTATGGTTTAGCCGGCAGGTGGCCATTGAGAGACCAGGCAGCTCAAAACAGGTTGGAAATATAGGCAAAATACGCCGAATATTATGAAAAGAAGGCGGTCATCAGGGTATATTCTAAATTAAGAGATCTGCTAACTTTCAATTGAGTTAGATAAATGTCACTGTCTCCCGCACTCCGTCGTCCACCAAAAGAAAACGTTTCTATTGTTGGGCAACGGAGATAGCCAGTATACGCAAAGCGCGAAGAAAAGCGCAAAGAGCAAGACATCGTCCAACACGTCAGTGCTGCAAGCCAAATACCGTGAATGCAGGTTTGAGCTGAAAACAACAGAGCAAAAATCGAATCTTTGAGGAAATGCGAAACAGCGCTGACAATGATTCCTGGGGCTTTGCTTACTGAACGGTAATGCGGGAAGTGAAAGGACCGCGAGCACCACAACGTACATGTCATATCTGATCTCAGCAAAGTGGTAAAGGAGCTTTTTCCCCAACAGGAGGAAACTATTGAGCGACACCAAATGGTGACTAACATCGACTACATTCCGCCAGTTACAACAGAAGAAGTCTTAAGCACGTTGAGGTGCATTAAAGACAACAAGGTACCAGGCCCAAACGGCGTTCCTAACATCACCTACTGCTGTTACTCAAAGCAGGCAAGCAACCAGACCAGTCAGCTACATTCAGACGCATGTGTATGCTCGACAAGGTGGGTAAAGTGTTTGAGCACATCATTTGTAACCGGCTCCAAAGCAATTTGGAATGCCCCACCGGCCTATCTGACAAAAAATTTGGTTTCAGATCAACTGGGAAGGCTATTAGAAAGGTGACATATATAGCGCGCGACGCCATTAGCGGAGGACACACACGCATGAAGTTCTGTGCAATTATCATTCTAGACATGAAAAATGCGTTCACAAAATCTCCAAGTCCCTGGATATCTAATACGCATAATATGAAGTTACTTTATGGGCACAATCTTGCAGTATAATACGGATGACGGTCTAGGGATATACAAAGTATGTGGCGTCCCTCAGGGATCAGTCCCTGGATCCTCACTGTGGAATGCCATGTACGACGCTTAAAATTGTCTGATAAATCAACACTGGTAGGCTATGCAGATGACATCGCTCTCGTGGTCACAGACAAGAAGCTAGACCACCTGCAGCAGCAGTGTAAAGATGCAGCAGCTAGAGTCCAACTGTGGCTCTCTGCAGCGGGGGTAAATTTGGTACTACAAAAAACAGAAGCGGTCATCATAACTGCGTGAAAAAAAGAGTTCATGAAATTGCGGATATATGGCCATGAAATACTGTCACTGGAGCCAATAAAGTATCCAAGCGTAATGATTGATGCACGGCTCTGCTTTAAGCAACACTTAGCAACTGTGGGTTTCAAGGCAGCGGCAGTCAACGGCACTCTTAAACGAGTTTTTCCAAACATTGGCGGACCGCAAGGCGCCAGGCGGCACCTCCTGCCAAGGGTGGTGGATTCAGTCATTTTTTGTTTTTTGTGGTGGGTGAGGTAGGGTTCAAAATGCCTTCGCACTTACAGCGACCGTCGTCTACTGCGTCGTGTGGTGTGGCCACTAAAACGATCCCTCCTCTCCTTCTGGGGAGACACCCTTACCGGAACTGCTTTCTATATTACTTCGGGAGGGCCCACAACGGCATCCATAAAGGACTAATTCTATTCACCCACGTCTGGGTCCACCATATTTGTAACCAGCTTTCATGCTATAGGCTCTTCTTCTTCTGTCTCTATCTGTGCGGCTTCACTTTGTTGCACTGTGTCGAGGTCAATCTCTTTTTTTGTAGTACGTTCTCGATGTATTTATTTACCGCGTTCCAGCTGTCCCCACGTTCGAGCATTTTGCTGAGTATGTTGCTCGGTGCGATGTCGCCAATCTGCCCCCTCAGAGCATTTCTTTCCGCGAGCCGTCTGTCACAACTAAAAAACGTGTGTTCAGCGTCATCGCTGGGTGCTTCGCAGTATATGTACTTAGAATCGGTTACCTTGCCCATACGGTATAGGTAACTCCGGAAGTATCCGTGGCCCGAGAGGAACTGAGTTAAGAAGTAGTTCACTTCTCCGAAGTTCCTTTGGACCAATTTGTCAATTGATGGAATAAGTCCATCTGCCACTCGGTTCAGTCCATCCATCTGCCACTCGGTTCAGTGACCCATCGGCTTTGCCACCGCAGCATGGTTTGGCGTCTCCGTTCCCCAATACTTCGCTGCCATACAGGAGAATTGAGCTTGTGACCGCCATAATTAGCTTTATTTTGCTCTGTGTTGGCCCACCGATGTTTACCATTCATCTACTTAGCATACCCGTGACCTTTGCTGCTTTGGTAGCCGCATACCTAAGTATTTTACTACTTTTTAGGTCGCTAAGGACGTGTCGCCTTTATTGCATGCTGACCTCGCGTGGCCATTTGGGAGAGCAAGGTTCGAACTAAAACATTCACCAGTCTCGAAGCGCTGAAAAAAGCCATTGCCCACGAGTGGGCCAAAATACCTGCAAGTCACATTCGAGCAGCTTGCGATTCGTTTCTGGACCTCCTCAAGGCCATAGTCAAGGCAAAAGGTGGTCACATCGGGCAAAAGTAAATTGATTATTAATTTTGTATTATTTTCACAAATTTTTTACTTTGAATTGAATAAAAGTAATTTTCGAAATTAAATTTATGACCTTTTTAATTGGTTACAATTCAAGTGCCGGACGCTGTAGATCTTTTAAGTCGCAGTGTTAAGCCCCCTCAATTAGTAATGACCGTCCGTTTTTCTCTTAACATTCAGCTTCTCCAATTTTTAATTTCTGTACTGTATACAGAGGCTTACTTAGGTTGTACAACATATTGTTTTACTACTGATAATTTGACCTGACCTTGAAAGTAAATCTATGAGTTTGAGTTTTGAAGTGCAAAAAGTTGCGAGTTCCAAATCACTAGAAAAAGTACTACAAAAGTATTGGCGCCGCATCTTGGAAAGAACGGGACTGTAGGAGAGGTAGTGTACAACACTCTAATCTTTCTCTTAACCTTCCAATAAGCCCACTTTTATAGTAGACTTTGTCCTTGAACATTCCTAAGCTTACTCGGTAGATTAACGAAACCAACGCAAGACTGAGTCTTGTCGAGGCCCTATGCTCCCTAGAGGAGTAAACAAGGAAAAAAAAATTGTTTTAAATTCACACATGGTAACCCGTTCGACAGAACACATCAGGGCAAATAATTTTAGATGAAAATAATGCACATTTTCAATAAAAGAATATATGTGCATATATGTTAAAATTCTATGTGTTACAGCATCATATCGAAGCCACGTTTTTATGCCCAATTTTACTGGTTTTCATCAATAATTTGGTTTTACTGATTTGTATACACTTTGGAAAAGTTTTTTTTGTTACTCGACCAAATTGTTGTTTACATAATTTAAGCCGATTTCGGGATCAGCTTAAGAATAATCTCATGAGAAAAAAGTTCCGTTATTTTTGTTTTTGTTCGTATGCGTTGTCTACTCGTAAATTATACTCAGTTTCGTGGCAAATTTCACTTGTTAACCATGGAGTAGGAAGCTAAGGAAAATCGCATTGCAGTGATTGCATTACATAAGTGTCGTAAAAGTGCAAGTGAGATTTAGAAATTGCTGAAAAAACTTATGATTTCGATAAAATTTGTTAAATCGTTTTCCCCAAACGTCTGAAGTGACAGACAGAAATGGAGGTGGTCGTCCTCATGTGGTTCAAACCAGTGCAATCATAAAAGCCGTTCGAGAAAGAATTCGCAGAAATCCCCTTAGAAAGTAGAAAATAATTCTGAGGGAAATGAATGTATCTACCAGATCCATCTCAATACTGATTAAAGATGGTCTCCATATGAAAGCCTTCCGTAGCTCAACTGGTCATCTTTTGACAACGCGCTTGAAGAAAATTAGACTCGACAAATGCTAGCAGCTCCTGCGGTGCACGCAGTCAACGGCCATGAAAATATCATTTCTACAGATAAGAAAGCTTTCACTGTTGAAAAAGTTTTAATAAGCAAAATGACAAAATCTATGCTAAAACTTCTAAAGATACAAAATATATCGTTCTACGGTTTCAGAGTGGCCGACATCCAGCATCCGGAATGGTTTGGTGGTGAGTGTCTTTAAAAGGTGTAACATCTCTTCGTTTCTACGTAGAAGGGGTTAAGACCAAGACGAAAGTGCACCAAGAGTATGTCTTAGAAGGCGTGGTGAAGCAGTTGAGCAATACTCTCTTCAATGGAGAGTATTGGATCTTCCAGCAAGAATCCGCTCCAGCCCATAAGGCAAAAACCACCCATCAGTGGCTAAAAAACAATATTACTGGATTCATAGCCGTAGAAGATTACCAAACATGGCCTGCCGAAGACCTGACAGAAATTTATAGAGTCTCAAACAATCTTTGGTTCGAGCAGCGACGTTAATATCCATGGAAACCGTGCTTGCTGCAATAGCTGAATGGCCTAATATTTAGTTTGAAGGCTTGTGGGAAAGCAAATGGTGACTATTTTCAATGAAAATTAAAAGCTTTTTTTTTTTGAGTAAATAAAACTTACTTCATTAAAAAAAGTATTATAATTTCATATCTAATATAAGTACATATTTTAAAATACTTCGTGGTATTTCGGCATGAACATGAATATTGTGGTGGGTTTCCTATGTATTCCGATTTTTTATGGCCGTTGTTTTCGGATTTTTGTCCACAATACTTTTGATGTGTCGTTGAACTCTTTGACAAATTTTAGGAGTTTGCTTGCAGATGGAATTCTAGGAATTTCCCTCTTCTTTTAATCTTGTATTTGTTCTCGCTCGTGTATCTATAGTTTCCTGTATGACGGTACGAACCGTACGGTTGAAAGGGTTTCGATTTTCACTTAATTTTTTTTTATGCAGCGTGGATCATGTAAAGGTTAGCAATATTTTTGAACATCAGGAAATATGTACAGTTTAAGCTCAACTTTTATATACAAGTACAAAAAAAACATATTGTTATTTTACAAACTAAATTAATTAATTATTATTTTTTTATTTGCAAACTGTGTATTACAAGTGAGTGAGTTTCCAGATATGTATGCATGCGTCGGCTATACAACTAACTACCTACACAGACCTGTGTATGCAGATCTGGTATTACTTAACGATGCATAAATATGCGATATAAAAAATAAATCACATTTTATTACTCGATGCTCCACTACAATTTCATCATTGTTGCTTGAATGCCATTGTTTTCGCTTTGTTACACATATTCACCCACAATTCGCGCGTCATTTTTATTTGTTGTTGTGTACACAATGTTGTCCTTTCAAATTTGTTGTTGTCGCTTTGTGTGGTTTCTCCTTTCAGCACTTGGAGAGAGCTAAGCTCACTTTCACATGAGCTACAATAGCAATGAATACAGGCAGATATACTCATATGTGCATATATTGTATTTGTAATCAGAATTTGCAAACACGCGGTTCTTTCTAGACATGTGACCTCAAGAGACTTGCTGCATGTTGCGCGTGGGTGTGTGCGTTTGTGGGATCTCTGGTTTTGATTTGCTTGTAGCTGCACGCGCTAAAACTATCTAGTTACTAGCTGGGTCGTACGAATCATTCGTACTCACCAAATTGTAAAAATAACTCTGATCGACAAGGCTTTTACCACACGGATTCTGTATATTAATTACACAGGTTCTTGAGTTTTTTTACCCACGAACCAGACCACCCAATTCCTATGTAAATTCAGTCGTTTGAGTAAAAAAACCTACATATGTATAAGTATATATTTTTTTGTCATGTGCAAACGCGGATATGTGCGCCGATCATCTCAAGGGAGACAAATATATTTAAAATCGAGTAACCAAATTTTTAAATTTTCTATACAAAGGGAATAGAGGGGAATCCATGAAATGGGGACTCTTTACAAGAAAATACCAAATACAATACTTCAACTTCAACTAAATACAGTCTGTCTAATGGAAGCATAGCCGCCATAACTTAAAAACTGTCTGACGAATTCGATTCTAACAAACTGAATGGGCTTTCAACTGAATTTTATGGGCTTATAATATTTATATAACGCAATATATTCAATCAAATGTATACTCATCATAATGGCTTTACATCTTCGCGCCAAACTTTGCGTTAATTTCTGCGTAAGTTGTGAAGGCAATCGACTTCAAATCAATCGAATTTGCCTTAATATCTATTGGTCCTACCACACTTCTCTTTCCTTCAAACATTTTTAATAGGGTTGGCATCAAGCGACTGTGAAGACCACAGTTTAACATTTCAATCCCATTTAAGGGGGGACCCTCATTTAGACGGTCGAAAAATGCATCATTTTTGGGAATTTTTTTCTCAGGTAAAATAACTTCAAACGTTTTGTAATTCATAAAGTACTTTAATAAATGTCTTGACTGTCTACAAAAATTTTCGGAGAAGAAAAAAAACATTTTAAGTATGGAAATATACACCTCGTCCATGGCACCTCATTCTATCTGTGTACATTCTAGCGCTCTGAATTTTTTTCTGAAATAAAAAAACCAAATTTTTTTTAAAACTTTAGGATAATACCTTCGATGTGACATTTTGATTTAAAAAAAAAATGTCGAAATTGATATTTTTTACCCAGTTTTATGTTAAAAGTGATTTTTCATGCATAAAAATTGACTTTAAAATTACAAAAAAATATGAAAATCTTTTTTTTTTTAAAAACACTTAATGTCACATTGAAAACAATTTAATTATCTTTAAAATGAGCTATTGTAAAGCCTGATTGGTTCAATACAGCGTTCTCAATTGTGTACACAAAATCGAAAAATGGTGTTTCGAGAAAAACGCGTTTAAAGTTTTGGATACAGGCGATCAGGCCACCCGTCGCGTCCTGTTAAAAATTTTGTCACTCCTTCAAAAATACAGATATCGACTTGAAATTTTGAAAGTATATTCTTAAATAGTTGTAGAATAGATTAAAATTATTTCCAAAAAATCGATTTTTTTGACCCGATAAATGAGGGTCCCCCCTTAACTGTTTCCACTCTCAACACCTTCGACTTAGATACTTGGGTTTGCTGTCTTCTTGTAAAATCCAAGAGTGGCTGGTTCTTCCAAATATCTTCGAAGCTGACGGTAATAATGCTTTTTGGTAAATTTGCTTCATCAAAACAGCATTCACATTGGCGGTGAACAAAAAACACGACTAAATCTTATTTCGTAGAAGCAGCCCCAAACATTAACCTTAACTGGTGCTTAATCGTTCATTGAAGTTATGGATTCTCAGTAGTACAAAAGGAAGACTTATGCGAGGATATTATCTTTGCCTAATTCCGTTCTGAATTTGCCTAGGCCCATGGAAGTCTTTTCCCAAATGTGTGATAATGAGAGCAGCGGCCTTTTCAATGTGCTCCAGAATTTCAAGCCTTCTGCCCGTAAATGTCCTCAAATCGTGTCTTTGGATGCATTAGCACAACTTTTCCTTAAAACAGCCTCAGCTTCACTCAACGATAAGTTTAGCTTTCTCACAAACAAATCGGTGATCTTCTCAACTTAATTTGGAGAGGTATTTTGTTTTATGCCTTGTCCGAGGAAGTTCAAAGTTGTTAACTTCGGTGTACTGTGGCACCCATTTATTTATGAATGCCTTTGACTTCTCCAAATATTTTGCTGCAGATACACGTGGCATACACACACTGTTTCAAATCGTTTTCTACAAATTACGCAATGTGTCATGCCAAAAAGATGCAGCTTTGTTATTTATCAGAATTTATTATTATTTATTTTTGTAAACAGATTGGACATCGAATTTTTTACGGAATTCGGCAAGGCATCTTGTTTATCTATCCAACTTTACACAACTAGCATATGGCGTATAACCAGAGAATGTTAATGCTTCGCTGTGGGCATGAAATAGGTAAGTCGATTTCCTTAGTAGTGTGGCGAAAAATCTTATGAAATTCCTTAGTAGTGTGGTAAATGCAGAAAAGATCTGAATTCCTGTCCTAGCGTGGTAAGTAAATATAGAAACCCTCCACTTACGTGGTAAATATCTGAAACCCCCCACTAGTGAGGAAAGTTGAATTTGAAAATTCATTAGTATGAATCTACAAATTAGTACTCGAAAAAAGCTCATTTAACATTTGCTCCTTCTCATTGCATTAACATTCTCTGGTATAACCCTGCACGGAGCAAGTTAGTATATAAAAAGAATATCAAAAAGTTGGAAATCTCACAAGTTTGCAGGTGTAACAAAGACTCCCTGAAGTTGACTTCTAATTGAGCTCTACATATCGATAAATAAATCACAGACATGATATAATTAAAACAGCTAAACCAGTCTTGAGTTTATAAAATATGAACACTAGAATTGTGAAGCCAAGAAAACGATTGCAATAATTAAAAGATGGTACGCTCTTAAAAGCTTCTTCATCATTAAAATTTAAATATTATGAAAGTGAGCCATATAATCACAAAAGCTACAATAAAATAAACACAATTTGCGTAGATAAAGCTGCGGACTGGAAACAAAAAAAAGAGGATTTTTAAGTCAGTAGAAGACAAGACTTTTACTATATTACATAACTATTCGTGCATCGGTATATGTGCTACATATCAAGGATGGTTGTTTCTATTTAGGTTGTTCCTGAAACAGGATATCTACATTATTGTGTTTTCTTTTGCTTTCGTTACTTTCCTTTGTCAAAAACGAATTGATGACAGACGTGAGGTGTTAAAAGAATCACACGCGCATCGACACCAAATTAATCCATTGGAAGAGAAACAGAAAAATGGTAAAAAAAAAGAAAGCTAAAAATATGGAAAGCGCTGAGAACATAAAAAATGAAAATGCTAGCGTTTAGATGGCTCATTCATATAAAAACAAACAAACGAACTGCATAGAAGTGAAAAGGTGTGCCAGGCTGACAATGGGTCCGATACGGCAAAGAATTTGAACAGATAGCTAAATAGATTATGTGTTTTTGATTCGAAACACCGTACGTCATGTTAGAATATGCAAAAGCTGGCAACTTTCGACTTTTGCAGTACGGCAAGTTCGGTATAAATGACAACTGTTTAAGGGGTAACACCACTGTACACGCGTAAAATAAACACGATTTTTAAAGAATTTTTTTGTATAGAAGGAAAGGGGAAACAATCACTCTGATTTGGGAAGTTATTACTTATATACTAAAATACAAAACTACAAAGTTTGATCGAAAAATTTTACAAAATGGCGGCATTGGAGACATTTTTGTAATGTGGTTTCTCTTGAAGGAGCTCCGCGGCACGCAGCACAGAGGGTGCAAATTTTAATCTGGAACAAAGAAACATTTTTTTCTTAATCTAGATAAGAATAGCTAGAGAAACACGTAGGAGATTTAAAAAATATTTATTTGTGTGGAATTAGCAAGCATTTGAAGGAAAAAACTCTATTTTGGACTAAAAAAACGGCACTTAAATAATTATAACAATCGTTTAAATTAATCTATCGAAAATCTCCTACGCTCTTCTCTTAAGAAGGTTATTATACAGACGTAGTGAAAAACCTGATTAAAAATATTTAAAATTGTTTGAGTTATGCTGCGTGCCAATTTCAGAAAACGTGTTTTGAGAAAAACGCGTTTAAAGTTTGGAAATTTGGAGAAGTCGTTAGGTAGCAGTCACTAACGCTTGGTTAAAAGCTTAAAATATTTATGAAATAGACTTCGGTAACGTATAAAACTTTTTGTTCTGTATTTTAAAAGGTTCAAAGAATTTTTTAAGCTTATAAAAAAAAAACAATTTTTTGAAATTTCTACAGTGGTGTTACCCCTTAAAGAAGAATAATTTATCATATCAAACTAAATACAAAAAAATAATGGAAATGAGTCAACTCAAATTCCATGTATTGAGAAGGTTAGGCTTTACCAAGTTGAGAAACATATATAATAACATTTGCTTTCAAGAAAAGAACGTTCGTTTTTAGTTTATATGTGGCAACACATTCATTGTGACTCCACGGCACGTTTTACACGTGACGTCTGTCAACGGACCTTCTGTGACAGGCCTATGAGCTTTCTTCTTCTGCCGTTGTAGATTAATTTAAATGAAAGCACTACAGGACAAAACAATAAAAATATGTTTTAATCCTGCTCGCTACTACGTTTTAACTCAATGGCTTCAATTGAATTATATTGAATGGAAAATGCGGAAATTCCTCAAAATCTAAATCTAAAAAAAAAAAAAATGCATGTCGGAATTATTCTAGGTATACCCCCACATTTAGGGAGCCTTAGATACAAACGAAATAATTTCTAAAAGTTTTAATTTGAGAACCACCTACATACATTGCGTGTGTCATTTATAATTCGAAATAGGAGAACAGGGTACGGAATTTTATTAGTTTCAAGCTGACCGCCATTTTCATTATTTCTTCTTCAAAAGTTTTATATGTGAGGTTTTCACGGGTATGATATAGGAAACGTCTCTCTGTTTAACGCATATTCTACCTCACTTCCCTTCTATTGAAGGAGGTTGAATTAGTTTTAAAGGTGACACACAGATGGCGCTATTTATCACTTTATCGCGTTGGCAATACTGAATATATATTCATGACAAAGCCTCATCCCTAGGCTTTGTTTATCAGTATCTGTCATTTCGCTGAAGTATAAACAACGCAGTGTTTTCGTGCTCCGAGTATGTCAACTTTCGTGCCGTCGAAACGCAATTTGCGGGAAGCTTTGCTTTTCTGCTTCAATTTGAAAAAAAATGCAGCCCAAGCCCGTGAATTGCTGCAGGAGGCCTACCCAGACCATACTCCGTCGATTTCAACATGTGAGTACTGGTTTCGACGATTCAAAAGTGGTGATTTTCACACCGAAGACAAGGAGCGTCTTGGCCAGCCCAAAAAGTTCGAGGACGCGGAATTGGGGGAATTGGTAAACGAGGACTCGTGCCAAACCCAAGAAGAGCTTGCTGAATCATTGGGCGTTGATAAATCAACCGTTTGCAAGCGTCTAAAAGCGATGGGAATGATCCAAAAGCAAGGACATTGGGTCCCGTACGAGTTGAAGCTGCGCGACGTCGAACGGCGATTTTTTACGTGCGAATTGCTGATCGAGCGACAAAATCGGAAGGGTTTTTTGCATCGGGTGGTGACTGGCGACGAAAAATGGATCCACTACGATAACCCAAAACGCAAAAAATCATGGGGTTTGCCCGGCCACGCATCAACGTCGACGGCCAAGCAGAATATTCAACCGGGCGAAACAATCACGGGGGATCGTTACCGACTGCAATTGATGCGTTTAAGCCGGGCATTGAAAGAAAAACGGCCGGAAACGGTAAAAAGGCACGACAAGGTTATTTTGCAACATGACAACGCTCGGCCGCATGTTGCTCAACCTGTCAAAAAATACCTTGGAACGCTTAGCTAGGAAGTGTTACCCCACCCGCCGTATATTCCAGACATAGCTCCCTCCGATTATCATTTGTTCCGGCATATGAGTCTCGATTTGAGCTTTATTTTCCTCTTTTTGAAAATATGCACTTTAAATTAGGATAGAATCCGATTGCAGATTTACATTTTGCTTTCCTATTAAACTGCGCAGTTCACGAAGTCCTCTTGTGTCATTAATTAAGCATTTCACGTATGTGGTGTTTCATATGCCCAAGTGCCCGCAGTTACTGTTGCCAGTGTCCTATTTTTTAAGATGTTTCATTTTCATTTCGTGTTCATACATTTCCTTAGTGCGTGCCTATTAATATACGCTGCCCTATGTGTGGTTAGTTATTTTTTCGTTTCCACTGACTCAACTTTCAAGCTAGCCACCTGAAAATCGTTTTTTGTGGTTAGAAAATGAAATGGTATGTAGGTATGTATATATGTGTACTTTAAACATCATGAATACTTGCAAATCTCGTCGGTACAAGTATGCAGGTATGTACGGGAATGCTGGCTTTTGCCACATCCACACACAGCAGCAGATTTTTTAGGTAGAAGTTAGCGTTAGCAAAATGAGACAAAGGTTAATGCAAACTAGACCGGCTGGGATATTGTTAGTATACCTCACGTTGGTGTCCATCATCACATAAGCAAACATCGAGGCAGTATTTTGAACTTCATTTATTCTCCCAAAATACACCAATTTCAAACTTTTAATATTCACTCCTAGCATGTGTAATCAAAAGTTTGTTAGCTCTAAATTCTCCATGTGACTGTATAACGCAGCACAGCTTTTTGTACTCCTATGGTAGATGTGGTTAACTTAGTGTTGCGCTAAAATTAGTTTGCATAGTATAGTGAGGATAGCGTGAAGATAAATTTATACGAATATACTAATTCAGATGCATTTATGAATACGCCTATTTCAGCATTGCATACTATACATGTGCCCATTAAACTCACATGCAGCTAGTAGAGAAAGACAGTATTTAGTTTGGTTTTGTCGTGTGGAAAATTATTATTTATTTGTTAAACTTCGCGGCGACTTTTGAAGTTCCGGGATGAAATATCTAAATCACTTGTTTACGAGGGGGTTCAATAAGTACCCGTGTTAGAAATGAAGACACAATTTTTTTGAAGTGAAACTTCTTAGGCGTCGATGGACGAGCGAGAATGGAGAGTAAACTTTCAAGGCCATGCAGCGTTTTGGGCATTTTCGATCCGCGAGAGAAAAAAAATAATTTAACATAGAGGAGGAGGAAAGAGATAGCTATCCCTTATGCATATCTTAGATACACTTTAAGCCATTTTTCCTGAGTTTTTCCTTGTGGTTGCTAATTTGCCAGGGAGAAATAGCACTGCCTTCTTTTTGGCGCTTGTTTGTTGATGCAAACTTGTAGGAAACATATTTTTGGTGCCTACTTTTTGGCATTATATTTCCTTCATTTCTCCGCTGCTGTGGTGCTTCGTCGTAGACTCTCTATTAGTGGAGATGCAGGAATTCGGTTTTCACGTCCAAGCATATGCGGACGATGTCTGTGCGATAACATCGGATAAATCCTTAAGCAGGCTTTGCACGAAAGTGTAGAGGATTCTTGACAAAATCGATGACTGGTGCATGAGACAATGTCTTTCCGTTAATCTGAACAAAACAACCATAGTCTTGTTTACGAGAAAACGGAAATTGGATGGACTCAGTCTTCCAACACTGAAAGGTGTGACACAAGGTCTTTCCCATGAAGTTAAATATCTAGGAGTAATCTTGGATAAGAAGCTGACTTGGGAGACACACGTTTCACTGAAGGTGAATCGTGCATTGAAGATTTTTCAGCAATGCCGTAGAGCCTTTGGTAAAACCTGGGGTCTGAAACCTGCTGTGGTCCTATGGATGTACACAGCACTTATCAGACCAATCATCACTTACACTTCTGTGGTCTGGTGGCGACGGAGCATGGTTAAGTCCACAATCCGGGAACTATACAGGCTGCAAAGAAGTGTATGTTTATGCATCACGGGTGCCATGAGTACAACCGCTGGTGATGCCCTAAATGCTATGCTTGATTTGTTCCTCCTGGCTCTTAAGATACAACAGGAAGCAATAAAAGCAATGTGTAGACTCCATAAATATGGTTTCTGGCACGAAGATGGAACTTCGGGACACAGAGAAATCTTTAAGTTGCTATCGGAGCAGTATCCACTGTTTTTGGCAACTAAAGATGACCTAATACCCACAGTTTTCCATTCGTTGGTTTCTTGTTTTCTTGTTAGATTTCCAGTGCGTGAACAATGGAGCAATCCAGAATGCATGCAGGGAGGTTTGACGGATATTAGAGTCTGGAGCCGGAGGGTACTTAAACGATAGTAATAAGTATCACTATGCTATGGGGGAAATGGCTACTGTTTTCCAAACAGAAGTTTTTGCCATCCTCAAAAGTAACCGGATAATGGAGCAGGAAACAGATTGGAGTTTTCAGTGACAGTCAGGCTGAACTGAAGGCACCGGAGAACGCGAAGGAAACCTCAAAGATTGTTCAAGAATGTAAGAAGAAGCTCAATTCTGTCGCAAGACAAAACAGGTTTGTACTTTTATGCGTTCCGGGACACTCCGGTGTTCAAGGAAACGAAATCGCCGACGAATTGGCCAACCGTGAATCAGCGGTGCCCCACGGGGGCCAGAGCCAATTAGCGGAATCAGTTCCACAGGAATCATGAATTGGATCAGTGCTTATGTAGGCAATCTGCATAAAGAGCGATGGTCCGCTCTAGTACGCTGCAGAACTGCAAAGTGTTTTGTGACAAGTCCGAACAGAAAACTGTCAAACTTTCTACTAAAACTTAGAAGGAAAGGCGTTCGATTGATGGTCGGTATTATTACAGGACATAACCCAAGGAGGTCAGCATATGCCCACCATTGGAATCATTGAGGACCCAGAGTGCCTGTCATGCTTGGAGGAGGCGGATAGCACCGAGCACTTTCTCTGTGAGTGCCTTTGCTAGAGCACGGCTACGAGTTTTGGGTTCCAATGTCATGAGAATGAGTAATATTCGTTCTCTAAAACTGAAGGATATTTACAAATTTGCCAAAGAATCTGGAAAATTCTCACAGGACTAACTCTCTCTATCTTTGTCTATATTCTTTCATATCTCTTTCTCTGATACTTTTCTCCTTCCCTCCTTGACTATCCACCCCCTTTCCAGAGCTTTAAATACAATGGGCTTTTTAGTCTGAGTGTTTTAGGAGCAACCAAATCTCCTGGTGCTCCTTGGCTCGACCTTTTCCAATTTCAATTTCAATTTCAATTTTTTTCCTAGCCATAACTTTATTTTACTTTTGTAAATAGTAGATTATACAACTTAATAGTGGAATGAAATAAAAGTAAATGATTACTCGCCAAATATTTTGCTTTTATCACACAACTTTTTAATCCTTCAAATATATGCAATGCAATACAATACAATGAACGAATTATTGATATTTAATTTGTTCAAGTAAAACATAAGCAAATACTTCGGCGCATCTTTCAAATGATTAGAACACTAGAACTCAACGCCTTGTACACAGCGTTGACAAATAGAAAATGTTTATTCATACTCACACTCTTGTCATGTACCAAATGCATATATGTAAGTGTTTCTGCAGACAAAACGTGGTTTTTTCCAGAAGGGTGTATAAACACAGACGGAGTTGAACAGCAATTTCATACTGAATCGAGGATCTTTCTAACTGAGAATCTTTCTTAAGAATATTTCTTTTTATTATTCTCATTACTCTGACTACTTTCAAGGCTTTCTGCAAACTAATTATTAAATACATTTTATAATTTCTATCTAACATAAGTATAATTTATGGATAGCGAATTATGTTTGCACAAAAATTATATTTTTTGAAATGCCAATGAGGTTTGCCATTTGCTAGAGTATTATCCTACCAGCGTATGTTACCAGTTAATTAAGGCAAAATGCAAGCAAGCTGGTGGTAAGCGTGTTTGAGAAAGCTTATAACAAAGCTCTTGGCTATTGTAGACTGATGGTGTGGTTGCCAGACCCTCATGCGTTTCTGGGCAATAAATATGCAGAAGTATACATATCTCGAGACACATAAGTAAGTTCTCCTCAGTCTGTGCTTGTAGTTAGTTCTCGGGGTTGCATATTTGCTGAACAATTTGAGGTGAGTTAATGATGTGTGCTGCAGAGTGGACAATTATCAATTATCAATTGTTGAAGAAATAGCGTTAATTACACTGCGTTACAAAAACGAACTTTTTTTCTGTCCTATGAACCAAATATACTTTTTCGGAAAGGGGAGAGAAATATACTTTTCGGAAGGGGTGTATCGGCGATTTTCATGTACACGCCAGAATTTTTTTTATGTATAAAATATAAAGCTTGTAGTCCGCCTGTGTGAAAATTTTTGGATCAATTTTGAACCCTTTTTCCGTGATCCAATCATGCTGAATTTCTGCAGGCAGACTCGTGGAAATGTTTTTATTATGTAAAATTAAAAAAAAAATTGTTTTCTAAATTACATAACTTGAAGGGACTCCAAATTTTTAAACAACTTATTATCCTTTAATTTATTATTTCATACAACACACTCTGTGCCGTTTGTGTGTTTGTTCCAGTTCCGGAAGTTCCGATCATCTGACAGTTGCGCTACTAGGAGACGTATACTTTGACAATTGTTTTAAGTTGTATAAGATGTGTATAATTTAAGGTGTTTTCAGTGGTCCGCAGATAAAAAAAAATAGTTGCAACTTATGAATTTTCATCAAAATTGAATGCTATCGAACAACGTGCATGGAAAGGCACAGTAGCCGTTATTGAGCAGTTTCTTGGCAACAAACGAGCTGACAATTATAAAAATATTGTTGCAGAAATGATTTCGGCATATGGCGAAATGGGCATATTAATGTCGCTAAAGATCCATTTCCTTCACAATCATTTAGATTGTTTCCCTGGTGATTTAGGAGCTTGTAGCGATGAACATGGCGAATGGTTCCACCAGGATATTGCGGCTATTGCTTGGCGAATACTGTTGGTCTATTTGTCGCGATACTGACACAAATGCTTACAAACGCAAAAATAAAAGGCCTAAGTTTCTTTAAAAGCATTAAAATTTTTAATGTAACAATTTTTAATTTTAATATAATAAAATTAATAAAAAAATTCGGGGTTTTATATCTCTATTGTAATGCGGAGTGAAATACCTTTCTTTTCATATCCACATCGGCATATCTCATGCAATTTTTTTTTTAATTTCGAACAGGTGGCAACCCTGTGAAGCATTGTCAGTGGCAACACCTAGATGAAAAGTCTAGAAATGTGATACACTATCTGTGTGCCCAATTTCATTCAAATCCGTTAAGCTTATCCTAAGATCGTGTGGCTATACAGATATGCATACAAGAAATGCTCTTTTAAAGTTATAAAATACAAAAAAATAAAAATTGTGACGTGTACATGAAAATCGCCGATACTCGTTATTTTTATTTTTTATCCCCTTTCCGAAGAAGTATATTTGGTTCATAGGACAGAATGTGTGTAACGCGGTGTTATGTTCAACCAGGCACATAATTGGCAATTTAGACCATTTCAATAAAATTTCCCATATAAAAATTAAATATCATAAAAACGATATGACAAAAAATAAAAGAGAAAAAATACTCGTATAACATGAAATTTTCAATGAAACTTATACTTCAACTCAAGAAGAAGAGGCTGGAAGGGAGTGAAGGGTTGAAGTCGCTGTTCTCGACTTATGGGAAGAGCGAGTGGAGGAGCTCAGTGGGCTGTGGGAGAACGTAGTTGCTATTGATCTCCCAATAAAAGATTGCCGATTCTATAAAAAAGAAAATGTTATTGATTGGAACAAAACTTATAATTTCATTTACCAGTTTTTACAACAACTTTTGAGTTTAATTTTGTTCCTAAGCTAGAAAGAGTATTTGCTGCTGCCTATTGAAACTATTATTTACATATTTCATTCTTTCTGAACAAATCCACTTAAAGCTTGATTGTATTCAATTCATTCTAATGGTGATTGAATGGTATGTATGTGAACCCCACACTCAACAATGCAGGTTCCCACGGACCCTGCTACTAGAATTACAACAATGCAATTTGAAGGTTAATGCCACATCTAATTCGTCTATTTGAATATAGTCTTAAGAGATATTGTGTTGAAAGGAGCAGAACTGAGTTTTTAATTACTAAAGCCAGTTGTAGCATTTCTGCTCATTTTCAAATCTATTATTATTTATTTCTTTCCCGAAAAAAAGGTTCCTCATATAACGGCAATATTGCAAAAATTTTGAGAGAAAATAATAAGAAATTATTATTTGTATAAAATAAAACTGAAGCATTCACCCCCATTTTTGAAAAGTTTATGTCAATTCGCTTTCCTATTTGCTTGCGATTTCAGTAGAATCTTTGTAATCGATTTTTAAACAACTTACCGATGAGTTCGAAACCCGGCTGTAATTAAATATTTGAAAGCTTGTTTCAAGATTCATCGAGTTTTATAAAAAATATAGGTTTCAATTCACATTTATTATAGGCATAGTTAAATAAATTGATATGCGTTAAGGTTGACAATGAGTGTGAGAATAGGGTGACAAAACGTTTTTTTTAGCCGCACAGGCTGGTTTAATGCCAAAACTATTTGCGCATTCGTTGGTAGTTTCTGCTATCGCCTAAAAATAAGTAAAATAATTCATTAACAATTCCGTTGATATTCCTGAAAAGAAATTTTTCATTAAAAATTTCTTAGCGAAATTATAATTCCGAAGTCAGAAATCTTTTGAATAATAAATACTTTCTTGTTTCAGCAAACTTTATTTTGTTTTTTATTTTTGAAACATTTATAAGATTGCATATGCAAACTTGCCAGAACTTCGACAAACATAACGGAAAGCTATACAGTTTTAACGATTTAAAGAGAGCTTAGAAGAAAGTCAACAAATATCAGTTAACTTAAATTACTAACATAAGTAAAGTCCTACTCTTTATGAACACTTTCAGCGCCAGTGAACCTTTAGAAGGATTTAAATAATCGAAAAAAACCCAAAATAATCAATAAGAAAACCATAAAAAGTCATGTATGTATATGGTGGAAGGTAGCAAGGCAAAGTAACTGTTTATAATTTTTGGGTGGGCATCGAAACTGTATTTGCAACCATTTTCCCTTGATTTTTGTGTCTTCACTTTGCTAATTACTACTACAAAAAGTTTACCAAGAAAATACTCAATTGCTGCCTGAAGAGGTGTGGCTTATTTCTAGTACGACTTTAAGCCTCATTAACTTTAAGCAACAGCAAATCAGAATTGAAATTAAAGTGTAGCGGTAATGCGTAGTACCACTTAAAAGAACTTCATTATGAAGATAGAAATTTTTTTATTTTCTCTCTTTACTTTTGACTTTGTTTTTCTTGACAGGCCAATTTCTTAAAGTGGAATCACCAAAAGCCTATTCCAATTAAGTGATGGAAGCACAAGCTTTAAGACATGTGACTTCATGCAGTAACCATTTAACAGCTGGTATTGACATGGGTAATTAAAAACCATTCATCTGTGCCGTTCACAAACGGTAACAGACAGAGTAAGAGTATTCTTTTACAATTAAATTTACAAAATGTGTAAAAGCCATGACGGTTGTAATGTTGTTAATATTTCACTAAAATTTTTCTGTTCCTGTTTTTCCAAGAAAACTATTATTCTATCAGCAAACCTATTTTGAGCCTAACGGTAGCAATATTACAGAAGCAGGTGAACGAAAGTTTGAAACCGCAAGAAATTAAGAACGAGAGTCCTTGCCGAAGATTCGTGCTCAGACCACAGGTACATTGAGTTTCAGTATGGCGAGGAGGCACAAATGCCATTGCCCTTTGGAAACCCCAGAAAAACAGACTGGCAGAAGTTTAGGGGGCGTTGCGGGAGCTTGACGTGACGCCATCAAGACTTTGAAAAGAACGTTTGTTTTTAGTTTATATGTGGCAATACTTTTAAGAAAATAAAATCCGCATTTGCCTTTTTTGTAATAGTTATTGAAATAAACTTTTATAATTACTAATTCTTTCTTAAATCAGCTATTAATTCCTTATTCTGCCACCGGATACCCTGTACATAAACAGGAAAGATGAATTGTATTGACCTGAAAATGAATACTTTAACATAATTTCAAGCATCTTTGAAAGTCAATTTTCATTTATCTAAAAATTAGTCGATGAATACATTTTAATTTAGCTGTTTGCTTTAATTCTAATAAAATTGTTGATTAAAAATTTAATGTATATTAATTTAATTGAACTATTCTAAAAGGTTAATTTTTTAAAATCTTCATCGTCCACATTATTTAAATTACTAAACAATTCATTTTTTCTTATTTTTTTCTAGTCAAATTCGTTGGTAATATTGTTTGCCTCAGTTGCGTGAGCGAGTTGTTCTATTCATTATCTGAACCTTTAGCAAAATTGAAAAATTCATATGAGTCCGAGTTTTGGCCAGCACTGGTCTAGATCCACTACGATTTTGCTATCGTTCGCTCTAGAAATTCTTGAGGCAAGCATAAAGTTAAACCAAAATTTGTAGCTGAATGGCTCATCCGAATTCAAACTGTTTATGGCGAAATTAGCGTGAAGCTCCGAGAAACTGTTAAAAGAACTCACCAGTTAATGCTCTACACTTTACAAGTAGAAGTCAGAGTTTGGATTTTTTATTGTATAATCTTGCTGAAATACTATAAATGCATTTGCTGAATCAACTAGAAATATCGCCGGTGGTTGATTGACATTGTTGTTTTCGAAACTTACCTGCAAATGAAATAAAAATACAATAAATTATTAAATTAGTAGACAAGGCTGAAAGTCTCAAAGTGTGATTATTTTCAAATGAATTTTTGTTTAGCATCGGCGATTTGCTTTAAATATAAAATTAGTTCAAAATATTTTAGATGTAATTGTTTCAATATATTTTTTAATAAAAGCGTGCATTTACAATCAAGTGATTTAACAGAAATGTACCCTCATTTTCCACAAGAGTGTCTAAAATCGAATTCATCATTCACTTACACAAGTCTACCGCAGCACATTTGTCAGTAAAACAGTTTCTAAGCCGTTAGCCATTTGCTCAGTGCAATTTTTATTATGTTAAGAAATTACAAGAACTCCTTGTTTGTGAGGCACATGTATGTCCAATATATATAGGTACATAATTTACATGTACATATACATGCTACTGTGGGCAAAAAGTAAGGTGAATTTGTTTGTAAAATGAAAAATCTTTATTTATTCTTGTAAATCAATTTCATCCCCTTCAAAATAATCCACTCTCGATGAAATACACTTATGCCAATGATTTTTCCAATCCCCGAAACATGCCAAATAGTCCATTTCCGGTATAGCCATCAGCAATTTCTTAGATTCAGCTTTTATCTCCTCAATCGACTCGAAACGCGTTCCCCGGAGTGGTCTCTTGAGTTTTGGGAGTATCCAGAAGTGACACGGAGCCAAATCAGGCGAATACGGTGGTTGCGGAACGATATGCGTGGAATTTTTGGCGAAATGGTCACGAAGAACGAGTGCAGTGTGAGACGGTGCATTATCGTGATGCAAAAACCTAGAGTTGTTGGCCCATAATTCTGGTCTTTTTAGACGAATTGCTTCACGTAACGACGCATAACGCTCAAATAATATTCCTTATTAACAGTTTGGCCAGGTGGAAGGAATTCATAGTGCACCACACCACGAAAATCGAAAAAAACTGTCATCATGACCTTTATTTCTGAACGACTTTGACGTGCTCTTTTCGGTCTGGCCTCGCCTTTAGCACGGTATTCGCTTGATTGGTCGGTTGTTTCAGGGTCGTAAGCATAAATCCAAGTCTCATCTCCCGTAATGAAGCATTTGAGGTTGTCCTGATAGTCTGAAAGCATTGTTTCACACACATCAACGCGACGACTTTTTTCCAAGAAATTGAGAGTTTTCGGTACCAAACGAGATTTGACTTTTCGAAGGCCCAAATGGTCTTTCAAAATGGTTTTCACAGACGTCGATGGTCGTCCGGAGCGCTCCAAGTCATCAACACGTTCTCGACCCTCTTTGAAGTCTTTGTACCACTTATAAACATTTTTCTGCGACATGGTCGAATCACCAAATGCCTTCTGCAACATGCTAAACGTTTCCGCAGCCGAAATTTCATTCCACAAACAAAATTTGATGGCACTTCTCTGCTCAATCAAATCAGACATTGTGAAAATCGAAAAATGCACTCTTGGTCGTTTGGTAAACACAAGCGTAAATATATTACTGATAATGACATTCACATGAAAGTTGGCCCAGATGATATTAACAGTGCTGCCAACTCATGAAAAAAATAACTAGAGCGAAATTTTAATCCCACGAAGTTTGACAAATAAATTCACCTTACTTTTTGCCCACAGTAGTATCTATTTAACGACTAGGGTTCGCAATACTAATTGACGTAGCCATAAGATGTGCCTTTGATTGCGGGGGGAATAGAGTAACTATGGGTGTACCCCCTCCCATATACATTATGTATACTTAAGTATGAAGTTATACATACATATAAACATTTGTTAACAATTTTGAATGCATTATGGCATGCCTAATGGAGCTGTAGTGCAGCGTACAATTGCATTTCTAAATTCCGATATAACGCGATTTATGTAGAGCAAAACCCTTAACATGGCTTAGAATGTTGAGTAAACGCGTTTCAACAGCATAAAACAACGAACTAATGAACCAACCAAACCAACTGGTGTCCAAATACAAATGGCTAAATGCATTGGCCGCACACACGTTTTTGCCACCACATTGTTTACTTATTCAAGAATGCCACTATGCCATCATGTTTCTCTATGTTTGTATGCCTAATTGCTCTTGCAAATTTGATTTCCCACATCGACCATGACTTTGGCTGTGTTTGGAGCGAATGACTGTATGCTGTATACTCATTTTCGCTATTCTGGAAATTATGGCCGAACTCTGCTTCACGAATGCGTTAAATAGCAGCACAAAATTTGCGTGCCTCCGACATATGGAGAATGCAGAATACCACGGTTTTAATAAATGCCCACTACTGATTAATGAATATTTAAATTTATGAATTATGTATAGCCAAATACTACGAAGAAGTAAATTCATACACCACCGCTTAATTCCGTGGCTGTTATGCAAATGAGTGACACTTTAAATTAGTTTTTAAAAATAAACGCGTTGCACCTTTTAGTCTATCAGAATAACTAACATTTTTAAAATAATTGAGATAGATAAATATGTAGTAGATGGACTGAAAGGAAAGTGTTCACTGAACAGTAAATCTATACTAGTACCCTAAAAAATGTGTTCATTTGTGTGAAGAACTGTTTGATTAGAAAATCTGGGACTAGAATTTATAAATTTGTTTCCATTACCGAGCAGATATTGATGGCGTTAAGGTATCACCAACATATTCCATCATCCAATTATAAAAGGTTAGGTAAGTAAGCAACTTTCTCGCTCCCCCTTAATAGATCGGCTCCTTTACATGTAAACGTACATGTTTTATAAAATTTCTTTATCAAATTGTTGGAAAAATGAAACTTTTGGTGCAAATTATATGGTCGGCAACACCGTTTGCATTTTGACGCTTTGCCTTGTTATAATTCGTTCCAAATCGTTTATAAACTGCAAACATTCGAGTAAGTATTACAATAAAAACCTTGCACATGTAAGTGCAGCGTCCAACACCTACTTTACATCTACAAATACGAGAAGTTGTAGTCCATATAATTGTGTGCCAACTATTTTTAAGACTTTTGGTACCACATCTGCACGAACAACTTCAACGTTCCAACGTCTATGCCAGGAAGTGCATCCGCTTTCCGCATTTTTCTGCCACGGTGCATCTGATCAACATAAATTAACAAACACGACTTAGTTTGCTACAACTGGATTATATTAGCAATAAATCTACGATATTTTCAGGTGTATTCGTTTTACATCATATGAATACCTTTTCTTAACTGTTTCTGAGGTGACGCCAAGTTGTTAGGGACGCCAGGTACATTAAGGCAGACAAACTTCATCAGTTTTGTTGACTTTTGCTCGTCTCAAATTTAACTTGACATATTTAAAGCAGGTCCCTTCTATTGCGAAACAATCCTATTAATTGCAACGTTTTAGACATTTTTTTTGCAGCTAAGAACCAAGTTGAAACGCATATGTGGCTTTACGTGCTTTTGTGTCGTTATATAAGCATAAACATTTTTTTAAATAAATACTACATCGTTATCATTATTTATTGCATTAAAAGAAAACAAAATCTGTCAGTGGTTTTTTTCTTGCTTAAAATATATCTTTACCTACCTTACAGTCAACTCTGGTCAGTCGTGGTAACCAATCTTAAGCATGCAGTCAGAGAAAGAGACATACAGACCATAGTGATGCACCACTAAGGTCGAAAACCTGGAAAAGGTCTTCAAATAGTTTGCCGGCAACGCTTCAGACAAAAACAAAGAAATAATGCTGGCCACAAGTAAAGCAATCGGCGGGTCGGTACTACATACACTGCACTGCTCCTGTATGGCCGCCTGACGCAGTGATTGTCAGTGGTCAAAGTTCCATTCCTATCGAAATTCTGCTGACAGGACAGCAACGGGATGCATTCTGATGCCTACCTTGCAACACATTCACAAGGAGCTCCCATGCTCTCGGTCAAGGATCACAGTAAAATATTTAACAAGCAATACCTGCTTGGCTATTACCGCAGGAATCACCCCTGCAGGCATTTTCTAGAGTCTGAGCCATCTCCCAAGCATCTAGAGTCTGAGGAATCTCTTCGACTGCACTGATGAGATCCATTACTGCAACTACTACATCGAAGAGTGTATAGATAGGCATAAAACGACATTCATCGGGAGACTCTCATCACCTTCCAAAACTCTCGACTGCCGAATGCTGTTATCGGACCCCAACTACAACTCATTGCAGACGAAGAGCTCCAGCTGCCTCGTGAGACCCGCGCAATTTTGACTTAATTTCGTTCTGCATATTACAGGTTAAACTACAGGTTAATCGACCCCAACGTGAGGTATGTACTGCTGGGTTCGGTCACGTAGTCCTTTGGCACAAAATTTATACATTTAACTAAAGATCAAATAACTCTGCAATTTGCTAAAAAATTTACCGTTTAAATGGGCAAACCACAGCTCACAATAAGCTCACGCGTAACTATAAAATCAATATATCCGAAGTAGCAAATAGCGCAACTGCGTGTGCCTATATTTAGAATTATGTTTTCATTTCAATACCAGAACATTTTCATCCCTCATTTTTCACCTACCTCTCACAGCAAATGTGGTGGTTGACAACACAGTATAATATTATATTTTCAATTTATATGCTCAACGAGGCGTATGAGTAATCAATGAATAAAATTAATTTCTTCCTGAGATATGTAGGGCACGATATTTCAAACCACTCAAAATTTGCATAAATGTAGGCGTACATACACAACTCTTTATTCATAAATTTGTTTCTTCAAAATTACTCACCCAAAAAGGTCCGCTTCACTGCCTGGGAAGCTGATGCGCGGCGACAACGGTGATCGACCCGAACGTTTCAAAAGCTCGTGCAAGCCAGCTGGCGCGTGTATGGGACTTAAAATCGTAATTTTGCGGTTCGGTGGCGCCAATAGACCACCAGACAATGTCAACTGTGTGCGTATGCCTGTTGATTGGGATGATGTCTTCATTTCGATGGTTTCCGCTGACTTTGAGATTAAAATCGATGAGGACTGCTGAAGTCCCAACTTGTTGGTGGACAATGTTGCCACTCCAGTCTCACCTGCCTCAGCTAAACCAATCTCTTCGATTTGAGTCGAAGCGCTACGTATACATTTATCAGGACGTTGGCCGCCCAACGAACTACTCCCTGGCTGCCCTGTGGCTTCCGAATGCGCCGAAGTGGAGCGCACAAATTGACGTACATGTTTTTGATGAGCTGTGAGAAAACTGCCACTGCTCGAGCTAATGGGATGTCCGGTGGTATCGGGATGTTGTAGGAAGCTCTTAAAATTCGTTTTAGTCGATGAGGTCGACGTGGTGGAGGCCATCTTTTGTATGTAACTGCGCTGTTCGTTAGACACAATTGAAGTACTAGATTTGGCCTTCAACTGTCCGCTCAGCTGTGTAACTGCAGTGTTGCCCGTACCCAGTCCCCCGATGCTTCCACCCAGCTGGCTTAATAGCGAATGATCGCCGCTAATCATTGATGATGATTGCAAGCTCTGGCTGCGAGTGTTTGTCGTTATGGTCTTTTGTGAGTGCACCACCTGACTGCTGAGCTGTTGCTGTTGTTGTGTGGATACGGTGGAACCAAGCACGGCGCTGCCCAAAGCTGTGTCGCCATCTAATGAATTGCCGCCTCTTTTAATTATAGAGGAGCTAGTGGCGACGGAGAAGGATCGACTGGCCATTTGTGTAGCCATTTGACCTATAAGCTTCTGCTGCGCAGTCAGTTCATCGGCAACGCCATCCTCACCGCACTCCAAGTCCTGCTCCGAGCGTACTTCTTCCGCGTCCACCTCGCTAGGGGTGGTCACGATATATTGGGGTGGTGAGACTTTACCGTCCTGCGACATGGTCGACGCTTGCGTATATTTTGGCTATTATACGTTTTTTGGTTGCTTTCTGTTGCGGTTACGTTGATGGTTTTGGTGCCTATAGCTGTGAGATATCTTCAGGGTTTTCGTAAATTAGTGCAGCGTTGCCGTTGCGGGCGGCGAATACGATGGTTTAAGTTTCCCCGTCCGTGGTGCAAATGCCTATACATGTGTTGATGTTGCGAATTTAAAGTCTTTTTCTTTGAGCTTATGGTCTTTACTTTTTTTTCTACTTCTTATGTAGTAGTCTATTGAAGATTTTATATTTTTAACATACTTTGCCTTCCTGAAAAGTAGGTGAGAGTAAATTTATAAATCGTTCTTATAGATTTATTATGCATGAATTTCGAGAAATTTTTGCCACTGTCATTAGAAAATGTACTCCTTTTTCGCATATACATAGTAAGAAGAGTATGTAATTAATTTTCCAAAGACAAGTTTAGTCAGTAGGAAACTTTCTTTTAGCCTTATAAATGAATCTTACATTTTTTTATGATATATGTATATATATATATATATATATAAATGGTGCGTACACCCTGGTTTGGGTATTATTTGGCCGAGCTCTTCCTCCTATTTGTGGTGTGCGTCTTGATGTTGTTCCACAAATGGAGGGACCTACACTTTTAAGCCGACTCCGAACGGCAGATATTTGTATTAGCCGCTTTTTTATGGCAGAAATACCCTCGGAGGTTTCCCATTGCCTGCTGAGGGGCAACAGCTATTAGAAAAATGTTTTTCTTAATTTTGGTGTTTCACCGAGATTCGAACCTTCGTTCTCTCTGTGAACTCAGAATGGTAATCACGCATCAACCCATTCGGCTACGGCGGCCAGGTCAGAAGTTACTATACACACAGTCGCTGCCCTCGAGTTTCTGCGTGATTCTGAGTATTGTTCGGTAGATATCAGATTCGAAACGCAATGTAAACCCAAATAATAAAAAAGTGTTTCAATGTTGCTGTATTGAATTAATACGACTAGAAATTAAATAGATTAAAGCAAAGAAATATAGTAGTAGGAAATATGGTTTCTATTTAGAGGGAGCGAAGTTTCTTTTAAAACTTCTCTCTGAAAAATACATATAGAGTTTAATGATATATTTGAGGACGACCGCACATAACTGAACTCTTCTCTTCCACGACTCCTCTATTTCCGTAAATTGTCATAATTGCAAATAAGAAGTTTTTCTGTGGTGAGGTTGAATTTGGCTATGTGTACCAATGGATTTTGATCTGAAGTAAACATAATTTTTACGAAGTAATATAGTATCTCGTGATAATAAATCTGGTCTACAGAAATTTTGTGGGCATTAGAAGTCTGGAACCATTATTCCTGTGTGGAAATTATATCCCATTGACTTTCGAGACAGAACACAAGCGCGATAACCACATACGCGATTTTGGACAAGTGTAACGTATCACGTCAGTCGTTTCTTTCTCGTGCTAACCGGGGACAGTTGGACACATCAAGTTAAGCCAAGTCTTTCTCCACGTGATCTTTCTAATGCAGAGGTGGCCTTCCTCTTCCTCTGTTACCACCAGCTGGAACCGCATCGAATACTTTCAGAGCCGGAGCATTTGTATCCATTCGCTTTGCTTCTTTATCCAGTGTAATTGTTAATAAGGCCGATGATGTCAAAGCATCTCAGGATAGCTGATTCTGGGCTGGGTTGTGGACTCGCCACATAAGAGAAAGAAAGCAAATGCGACCATTCCGATTGAAAATTTAAATTTATTTGTTTATACTCAGATGATAAATAAAACTAACTTCATTTAAAAAAAGTATTATCATTTCATATCTATAGCGGACTTAACTTGCAACAGGACTTATGGCAGACCTAAGTATGATATACAGGGCCCGCCATCTATCGTTACGGATTTGAACTAGGTATTATTTGAAGAATGGTAACACTTAGCTGTCATCTGATTTGACGGAAAATTAGTTTCATTCTTCCGCTGAACGAAAATGGTTGGGTATACGCTCAAAGAACGCTGGGAAATATTGCGACATTACTTTGAAAATCATGGTAATATTGCAGAATGTGTACGAAAATTACGTACGACAATGGGAAGAAGAAAAGCACCGAATGAATGAAGCCGAAATTCTGATATCGTTTGACCGCCTCGGAGCTGCGATTTGACGCCGTTTATTATCTTTAGGGTGCCGTCAAAGACCAGTGTTATGCCAACAAACCAGCAACAATTGATGCACTGAAGTCCAACATACGCGATGTCATAGCTGAAATGCAACCGCATACAATCGAAAATGTGTTGAAAGATTGGACCGATCGTATGGGATGGTGCATTGCTAGCCGAGACAGCCATATGAATGAAGTTCTGTTCCATCATTAACCGGAAGGATTGTACTTCAAAATAAAAAAAAAAAACAGTTTGGAAAAATATTGAGTAGTTTCTTTTTTATAGCATTTTTAATTCCGTAAAGTTATATGGCGGACCCTATATAAGTACAACTGCAGTCGCCGTGGGCAAATGAGTAAGTGCGTGACTACCATTCGATAGAGTTCAGGTTCAAACTCCCAAACAACAGATAAAGTTGTTTCAATTACCGATTGGTTCTCAGTAGGGAATGGCAAACCTTCGAGTCTGTTTCTGCCATCAAAAAGTTCCTAATTAAAAACCATTTGCCGTTCAGAAACAGCATAAATCTGTAGGTCCTTCGATTTGCAAAAGCAAGACGTACACGACAAATAAGAGAAAGTCGAATCCCCAAAAGGGGATGGGAGTGCCAAGAATATATATACATGTGTACCGGTATATACCTATGAAATGAGACTTTCAGCTATTAGTCCACCGATGTCGCTAGGAGTATTTTTAAACCTTTCCAAATTTCTTGTTTTTTTCGTCTGTCATCTGTCAACAATATTCAGTTCATTGTTTGTTACGTTTCATACAACATGTGTATACAAAATCTTGATTTTTCTGTATACATATTAAATAAATTAGTTTCTCGTGCAATTACTGATCAAGGAAATAATTCAATCGATTTTAGTAATTGCATATGCCAACAAATTTGTAAATAGCAAATATTACTTCCCTTCTTGGAATATAAATTGGTTTCATCAAATAATATTCACCTTGATGAAATGCCAATCAAACCTTGAGGTGAATCAATGTATGCACTTCTTGTGCATGTGTGCGTGCATTTAGGGATGTGCCATGCTTTCCAAGGACTGCTGAGAACTGCATCTGCTCATTGTCACACCGCATTTGCAATATTCAAATAATCAGGAACTGAGGTCTTAGGAAAAGACAGAGAAATGTGCAAATCATTAACTACACGCATACATATACAAGTACTTCTTGCCACATAATCCTACATATGCAAGAAGAAGAGTGGCATATACTTCATGAAATGCATATGGACGCTGCGAAATTATGTTGTTGTATATTGTAATTGACGACAAAAGCCAGAGAATGCGGTGGTCTAGTGATAAATGAGGGAAATATTTGTAGTGTGAAAAAGATGTCACATACGGGGATATCTTATCCACTCCCTTGAGGGAGTGGAGGAAAGCTGAGTGACGGAGTTACAGCAAATGAGAAAGGTAATTGTGATTTAGGAAATCTTGGCGAGCATGAGCAATAAATTACAATATAATGCTCCTGCGATATAAACGATTCCAGCTCTTACCAAATCGTTCACGTATTTATTGCTCCATTTCGGTTTTCAGCTCCTTGCGTTTAAAGTATACCAACAGCTGGAAAGAAGACTATTAAAGGAGCTTGCACTTGAGTTGCACTTTTCGCAGCAGTGACATTTAAATAGCTTTCATGGCTTTTGCATCAACTTCATTACAGTCTGCAAGCCATATAGTCGCAAATGACGCTCAAACTAAACACATAAACACTGTGTAACAAGTACTTTCCCTTACGTTGACTGTGGCATCACGTTTATCTCTCTTGCATAATTTCCGGCACTTTATTGTGCCTTTGTACCTTTATTTTGTTGCCGTCTCTCAAGACCGCACGGCTGCCACATTTCTCTCTATTACCAACCTCGCTACGTGCTTTACGAAATATTTCCTCTATCAAACAACTTGTAATTTCGTAACGTTCGTATTGTTGCTTTGTTTTCACTTGGTTATATGTCGAGATGTATTCCTGTTACGTGTTGCATAAGCAATCATGAGAATGAGTGCAAAATAAAAGAGGTAAACGATTTCGCAATATTTTTTGTGCCGTAGAGCATCAATAGAGTGAAATTGAAGCCAAATATTTTAAAGCAAATCTATTGGTCTACTATTAAGAGAAAGTATATATATTTGCATTAAAGACGCATTGCGGGTCGATGGCGAACGAGATATTGTATTATAGCATTTGCATAAATAAAGTATGGAGAGAAAAAGATTATTCTCTGCCACTGAAATGTCGGTAGAAGTAAATGTTTCATTCCTCTGAAGACGAGGATCTTTATCACCAGGTTTTGATGACTAAGATATGTATGTATGAATTTATAAAAAAGCACCATATTTAAAAAAATTTCATGCAGCAGAAAAATAGTGCTAATAATGAAAAAAAGAGGTTGTCTGTAAAGTCGGTTTACTGACGATAGCTTAACGTGATAACGTCATAAGAAAATACTGATTGAATGGTTGCATTTTCAAAAGAAAATTTTAATTTTATTTGTTTGATAGATATTTTGTATGGATATAGAGAATGAGTTAACATTAACATAACATAATATACTTTAACATAACATAACATAACATAACACAACACAACACAACATAACATAACATAACATAACATAACATAACATAACATAACATAACATAACATAACATAACATAACATAACATAACATAACATAACATAACATAACATAACATAACATAACATAACATAACATAACATAACATAACATAACATAACATAACATAACATAACATAACATAACATAACATAACATAACATAACATAACATAACATAACATAACATAACATAACATAACATAACATAACATAACATAACATAACATAACATAACATAACATAACATAACATAACATAACATAACATAACATAACATAACATAACATAACATAACATAACATAACATAACATAACATAACATAACATAACATAACATAACATAACATAACATAACATAACATAACATAACATAACATAACATAACATAACATAACATAACATAACATAACATAACATAACATAACATAACATAACATAACATAACATAACATAACATAACATAACATAACATAACATAACATAACATAACATAACATAACATAACATAACATAACATAACATAACATAACATAACATAACATAACATAACATAACATAACATAACATAACATAACATAACATAACATAACATAACATAACATAACATAACATAACATAACATAACATAACATAACATAACATAACATAACATAACATAACATAACATAACATAACATAACATAACATAACATAACATAACATAACATAACATAATATAACATAACATAACATAATATAACATAACATAACATAACATAACATAACATAACATAACATAACATAACATACCATAACATTACATTACATTACATTACATTACATTACATAACATAACAAATTACCCCGTATTAAAGCTCTTATCAACAGCTTTCATTTGATACCCATATTGTACATACACAACCAAAGGTTACCCGGGTCCACGTTTTGACCTATATCTCGAGACCCCAGTCACGGAGCGGCATGAAAAATACTCTGTACTAAAGCATTCACCAACAGCTTTCATTTGATACCCATATTGTACATACACGTCCGAAGGTTACCCGGGTCCACGTTTTCACCTATATCTTGAGACCCTATCTACCAATAGGTATTCAAACTATACGGAAATCATCTTCAATACCTACTTAACAATGTGTGTAAGTTTGGTTTAATTCGGTTCAAAGACACGGCGGGTCCACGTTTTGGCATATATTTCGAGACCCTAGTCATCAATAGGTATGAAAACTACCCCGTATTAAAGCACTTATCAACAGCTTTCATTTGATACCCATATTGTACATACACAACCAAAGGTTACCCGGGTCCACGTTTTGACCTATATCTCGAGACCCCAGTCACGGAGCGGCATGAAAAATACTCTGTACTAAAGCATTCACCAACAGCTTCAATTTGATATCCATATTGTACAAACACATTCTAGGGTCCACGTTTTGGTCTCTATCTCGAGACCCTAGTCACGGAGCAGCATGAAACATACTCTGGACTAAAGCATTCACCAACAGCTTCCATTTGATACCCATATTGTACATACACATCCGAAGGTTACCCGGGTCCACGTTTTGACCTATATCTCGAGCCCTATTTCCAAAATAAAATATAATCCATGTTACTCGCGGATGATGTAGCTTTCGAATGGTGAAAGAATTTTTAAAATCGGTCCAGTAGTTTTGAGCCTATTCATTACAAACAAACAAAGTTTTCCTCTTTATAATATTAGTATAGACAACATATCTTATAAGGTATATGGTAAATATTACCATACATTTTTTCCTTCATATATAATAAAAAAATTAATAATTATAACATTAAAAGAACAGGTATTATTAACAAACTTGGTTTTATTTTAAATTCTTCAAGTGAATCAAATTAATAATAATCAATAAGAAGGCATATGCAAATACAAATACGTGAATTTATATATGTACATTTGCGCATATACATACATACATATATACGCTCACTTAAGTAGGAGAGAGCAAGATATCGAACGTTGCCGTTCGTTTGCTTTGTTTGCTTTGTCGTTCGTTCCGCCCTTTCGCTTGCAGTTCATTCAATGCAATGAGCAAGGTAACGGCAATGAGCAAGGTAACACTAATATGAGCAAGGTAACACTAATGAGCAAGGTAACACTAATATGAGCAAGGTAACGGCAATGAGCAAGGTAACACTAATATGAGCAAGGTAACTACATATGAACAGTAATGAGCAAGGTAACACTAATATGAGCAAGGTAACGGCAATGAGCAAGGTAACTACATATGAACAGTAATGAGCAAGGTAACACTAATATGAGCAAGGTAACGGCAATGAGCAAGGTAACTACATATGAACAGTAATGAGCAAGGTAACTACATATGAACAGTAATGAGCAAGGTAACTACATATGAACAGTAATGAGCAAGGTAACGACACATTTTTTCGTGCGTGCAGCCTGTTAAATCGAATTATAAGACGTTATCACGTCAATAATTAGTCTGCCTTGGCTGTTTAGCTTGGTCTATTTAGCATGAGAAACGAAAATCGACTAACAGGCTTTTAAAGTAGCCAAAATTGACCGTTAGTGACACTCGGAGGTTTGCCATTGAATGCCGAGGTGCGACCGCTATTAGAAAAAACTTTCTAATTTTTCATGTTCGTACACGGAGATTCGAACCTACGCCTTCCCAAATGGTACTCATGCACCAACCCATTCGGCTATGGTAGCTTAATTTAATTAAATAATAGACCCAACACCATAAGAGAATAAGAGTTTTTGTAATTTCCGTGCTTTAAAAATGTTTTCAACTGGTTTTAGTACAGCAAAAGCAAGCACACAACTACACGTATACTCTCTAAATATAAAATACTACGTACATATGTATATTTGAGTGCCTGCAACTGTCTGGAATCAGGAACGTAATGCGGCAAAACCATTTTGGCACTCTATTAACTACATATTTTCGAAGCATATTGCATTGAATGCTCAGCAGAATCTCAAACTCCCAACTGAGTTACCGTTTTTTCTTTTGTCACTGAATGCAATATTTGTTGACTGAAATTAATTAGCTAATTGCAATGCTAATGAAATTGACTTACGTTTTTATAGTATTATAGAAGGTGTATACATTTCATGGACTTTGTGCAGCTTTGGCGTGTAGCTTTTGGTCGGGACCGAAAAACTTCTATTCCCACATCTACTGAAATGAAAGATAATACTTCACGCTTTATTTTGCACTGAAGGGCCACATCTCTCTGTCGCAGCTTTTCATACTCACGCTATAGCTGTCACTCTTAATTAAATATATTTTGGCGAATAGGCAGCTGTCAGGGTCATTGTGTGCCGCAAAACCATCGTTAACAAGCATCAGTAGCCAACAGGAGCCCTTTAGCGACCACTAAACTTAACGAAATTTGCTTAAAAGCCAATTAGAAGAATGACCACGAGGCATCGCGAGTTATGTGGTGGGGGAAATTAAAACGGATGTTGAAGAAGAAAGTTACTGCCATAACTACATACACATACACAAGTAAATTCAGTACTGCAAAAAAATCGATTTATTTATTTATCTTGTCTACAATATTTATTGATTAATTTATGTTCAAGAGGAATAGAAACAAAGCGAACTATACACGTGAGAAAAAGTATGGAGAAAATACTGGGTGATTTTTTAACTATTATTTTTTTAAACAGTTGGTTTAAACAGCTGACGCACGTTTCGTGTTTTGTTTCACTGTCAAACATCTTCAGTTTGGTCTATAAATTAACCATAAATCGTCTGACAAACGAAGCACGCTTGCAAATCATTGAATTTTATTATAAAAATGCGTGTTCTGTTAAGAAAGTTTATCGCGCGCTTCTTCCATTTAATGGTCAGTTTAATCGACCCACTGAAGCGACGATTCGAGCTATTGTGACTAAATTTAGAACCAAATTTACATTATTGGACATCTAACCACCAACACGCTTACGTAAAGTGCGAATTGAAGAAAATATCGCAGCTGTATTGGCCAGTGTTATTATCGATTCGTCGCCGTTCGCAGCAATTGGGCCTCTGTTACTCAACAACATGGAAAATTTTGCGAAAGGATTTAGGTCTGAGTCCTTTCAAAATACAGCTGGTGCAAGAATTGAAGCCGAACGTCCTACCGCAACGCAGAATTTTTGGTGAATGGGCTCTTAGAAAGTTGGCCGAAGATCCACTTTTTTATCGAAAAATTGTGTTCAGCGACGAAGCTCATTTTTGGATCAATGGGTACGTAAATAAGCAGAATTGTCGATTTTGTAGTGAAGATCAGCCAGAAGAATTGCAAGAGCTACCAATGAGTCCAGAAAAGGTCACAGTTTGGTGCGGTTTATGGGCTGGAGGTATCATTGGACTGTACTTCTTCAAAGATGCTGCGAATCGTAACGTTACTGTGAATGGTGAGCGCTACCATGATATGATATTCAACTTTTTTTTGCCCAAAATGCAAGAGCTTGTCTTGCATGACATGTGATTTCAGCAAGACGGTGCCACATGCCACACAGCACGCGTAACAATGGTGGTGTTGAGAGGCGAGTTCGGTGAACATTTTATTTCAGGTTCGGGACCTGTCAATTGGCCACCCATATCGTGCGATATAACGCCTTTAGATTATTTTTTGTGAGAGAAGCAAAGCCGTTACCAACCTAGGTCTAGACTCAATAGACTTAAAGTTGTAAGCGTCGCAAAAAAAGTCGTACTTTGAATAGGGCCATGCATAATTGATGCTATATTACTAATATAGCATCAATTCTTCGCAGTATATTTTTGAATCGAACTTTTTTTTTTAATATGAATATTTTATCCTCTTGTCGACACTTACCCTTTAGGTCGAAGGCTATTAGCAAATATCCGGCTAGTACATAGATGTCTCTGCCTAAAAATTACGCCAGATATTTTTTCTTAGATGGTTTTTATATGATTCCCACTTTTCTTCAGAGCAGTTAGCGAAAACAAATGAAAATCACTTACTTAAAATGGCAAAGACTCTGATTTAAATGGGATTTAGATAATCTAGAACGATTTTTAAAATTTTCTCTAAAAACAAATTTGTATAGGAACTCCACAATTCGTGGCTACAGTTGAGTTTGTGAAAATTTGTGCATGACGGTGTTGGGTACTTTTTTCCATATAAAAAAATGTGGGATCGGCGTGAAATGGAAAAAATGCGCAAGACCCTGACCAAAAAAGACTTACACTTTATTGCAACGTTCAATCAACTATGAAATTGCATACCCGAAAATTTTCTAACAATTCTGAGTAAACGGTTTGAAATTTTTATGAAAGTTTTACAAATTTTAAACAAAGTTTAAAACTTTCTAAAAAATAATTAAAATTACAAGATAAATAGGCCAAACATATCAATATGTTGTGCACGATTTCGTTTGACGTTGACTGTAGATAAGCTAGGGATACATACTTTAGGCGTATACAAAATGGAAAACGCACAAAATTGAATCTTCAAAGGGAATAATAAAACTACAACTCGCATATAAATTAGTTGCTCTAATATGCATACGAGTAGGTCAAACACCAGAATAAGTAGAACAAAACAAATTGTTTGCATTTAAAAAAACCGTGTAACAGATTGCAGAAGTGAAGAGTTAGTAGACCAGTTCTTCCGCCCACAACTTGATATAATTTTCTTGTGAAGCTCAGGCACAAAATCTTTCTACACATAAAGTAATTGTATTCACTTGTGTTAAAAAAGACCGTTATGCTTGCCTATTTGATGCAAATAAATATATTATATATAAAGTTATTATTTTGGAAATTCTTTTCTGAGGTAAATGCTTTCAGTGTTGCCTACAAAGGATAGCACTTTGTGAGTTATCGCTGGTATTGTGTTCTGCAGTTACTAATAATAACGCGACCTCCATACGCAACACAGATTACGTAGAATGGAAAAAAAAACTGGTAAGCAAGCCTCTGTTGAAAACGTATCATAGACAAGGGCGTTTATACTTCGCTCAGTGGGAAACTGAGTGGGACAATGTTGTGTTCTCCGATGGAAAAAATTAACCTAGATGGGCCAGGCTCGTACAATTGTTTTTGGTACGATTTGCGTAACAACGACGAACGTATGTCAAAAAGAAACTTTGGTGGCGGCAGTGTTATGATGTGGGCGGAATTTTCATCAAGAAGAAAAGTAAATATTTGCTTTGTATCGAAAACATGAATTCTAAAATATTCACGGAATCGTTGGACGATGCTCTCATCTAATTTATATGGTAAAATTGATGAATATAGCATTTTCCAACAAGATAACTGCTATTCGTGTTGCCAAAGAATCGTTGAAATGGTTTGAAGAGCGCAGCATACCGCTTATGAAGTGGTTTGCGTGCAATCTCGACTTGAATCCGGTGGAGAACCTGTGGGTGCATGACACACAAAATTTAAGGACAAAAACCGCAGAATAAGACTGTACTGGAGCTTAAACTTTCTATAAAGGAATTTTGCGAAGAAATTGCGAGAAATTTGGACGGTACTTTGCAGCAAAATTTAGTAAAATTAACACCAAGACGTATTTTTGAAGTAATTAATAGAAATAGAGGGCCAATTCAATATTAAAAGTTCTGTAAATATATCCATAGTAAAGATTAAAACGAATATGTTTTTATTTTTAGACTGATATTTAAAATGTAACAATTTAAGTACAACAACAACAACAAAACTTGGGTTTTACATGAAATCTAAATTTCCGTTAGTTTGACAAACAATATCAGTTAGTAGTTGTTGTGAACAATGCATCGAGAAAAAATAGAGAAAGTAGTAAAACTCAAATTAAAAGTGCGTTTATACGAAAATGTGGTACTGTAGGCTTCCGGAGCTGCTGCTGGATGTTAACTCTTAGCTGGGACAATCAATTAAAGGTTACTGTGCGTTAAAACTAAGATGTTTGCCTAATAAAAATAAACGCACATTTTCAGCTGAAATTGAATGTGTAACAAAAAAACAAAAATCAATCAAGTAAATTAAGAGAAAATTATGGTTATTATTGAATACCATTTTAATATATTAACCGCAGCCGTAAATATAGTGTTCTTCTCGGAATGTGACTCTCTTCCAAAAAAAAAATCTAACGAAATATATCAAATTTTTCTATTTTTCCTCGGATGAACTAGCGCGATTGAAAATTCGCGCAAAAAGAAAAACTGGATTTTGGATGGAAATATCCTCTACAAAGCAACAAAGTTCTTACTAAAATGTTAAAACGTGGTGCGACCGATATCAATACCATCATATCGTAAATAAGCCAATACGCAGTATTGGTATGCCCAACGGAATACGTGCCCTTTCCCAGAATTATTTTACTTCAAGGTCTTCTGTCGTTTGCACAGTGAATACTAAGAGTTATCTTACGGTTGATGGTAATAAATAGACTCCAAAAATTGCTCTTAGTTTCCAAACATTTAATTACCTGCTAAAGTAAACGGTACGGTTTGCGGAACATACAGAGTTTTATATTGAAAGTTCTCTTCTTGTTCTTAATAATTGGGCATACCATTGAGCAAGTCAACTCTGTATATGACTTCGCCAGGGAAGCATTCGAAATGAGAGAATACTGCGTCGTACTTATGTCGTAGACATAACACAAGTATTTGACAAGACGTGGCACGAGTGGCTGCTATACAACCTAAAAATTAATCTTCTTCATAATTTTGTTATGCTACTAAAATCATACTTACACAACAGACATTTTCGAGTTAAGATAACCGAAGTACATATGCAAATGAGACTGTAGTAATGGCTAGAAATAGTCGCGCTTTTGGCTTCTATTGCTTCTAATCAACTTCAGCAAAACCTCAACTGTCTTAGCACATGGCTGAACAAATTGCGTATAAAAGCCAAGAAGCAGAATTAGCGGAAATAACTTTTACGCTCTGCAAGGATACTTGTCCCCAGCACATCTTAACAACTGACAGACACAAAACGGATCGCGCTAAATACATAAGGACTCATTTCGATCAACGCCTTACATGGCGAGATTATATATTTTCAAAGTGGAGGCAGATTGGAACAAAATTTCATTCCCTTTATGGGCTCTTTGGCTAAAAACCAGTGCTTTCGTTGCGCTATAAACTAGTCATTTAAAGAGCAATATTCGAAGTAATATGGAGTTTGGAGTCTAAATCTGGGGCTATGCTCCAAAATCAAATCTTGACAACATACAGAGGCTCCAGACAAAAATGCTGCGCATGTGTGCCAACGCCCCATGGTTTGTCTACAACGATACAATTCATTGTCATCTTGGAGTGCTATCGGTACATGAAGAAATTTGAAATATCAGCATAAGATATATGTAAGGCCCGCCTTGCTAACCATCCGAATCCTCGGACGCCAAACCTATCAAACCAAAGCAACATCGCCGCAGTCTTAAGGGGGGAGCCTGGTTTGTGAGGTCTAAAAATTGCATCTCTTTGCGATTTTTTTTAAGGAAAAAATTAATTTAGCACTGCAAAGTTTTTTCTATCTTTTAATGAACATTTAAAAAGTATACTAAATTTGTGTACTGGTTAAAATAAGTTGAAAAAAATGTTTAACATAGAAATTAGTAGAGCGCTGCAACGCTGGTGTTTCCAACTGGCGTACAAGATACAGCTCGTAATTATTATCTAAAGCAAAAAATTCAAATGGATTTCTAATTATCATGATTTTTTAAATTCACTTCAACTTTGTATAAAAATCTTGAACAATTTTTTTTATCTATTTTGTTATTTCAAATAGAAGAGAATTTAATACTGAAGGGAACAAGCTATGTTTCATTTCAAAAGGTTCATTAGTTTTTTTCATTCATGTACCCCAATTCAAAGAAATCATAAAAATTAAAGTCGAGAAAAGAAGATAAAGTTTGTACTATAGCTGTCCGGTCACAGCGTAACTACCTAACACTCGCCTACCTTTGGCTTTGTATCTACGGAAATATTGAGAATTAGGCTATGTAACTTTGTGTGAATATTCTGAAATATGTTAGGAATCGCTTAAAACGAAAAAAAAAAAAAAATAATTTTTTTGACCTATAAACCAGGCTCCCCCCTTAAAACATTCATGCCTACTGATCTACCACAAAGCTTTAAAATGTAAACTTTAAGTAATAAAATCTATTACACTTGCCTGCTCTTCAAAACTATTATTAAAAATAATGTTATTTTATGGCAAGTTGTATTTAATAAATGGAGTTACAAAAAAAAATATTAAGAAAACGATCTAACTAAGCAGTGAGCTCATATTTAACTCAGCACATAATTTAAAATCCAAAATGGCGCTATTGGTGAGTTACATACAATATGCAAATTATAATTAATTCCTTTAGAAAAATGGTTTTTGTTTTTTAAGTTTTCATTACAAATATGTAGTCGGACTTCCCGAATATGGGACGAATTTTTGAAAACTTCTTGAATTCTTTCGAAAGTTGTTAATCGGAATTTAAAATCAGATTTTCAAAATTCGAAAAGGGGGTCGAAAAAAATTCATTGAACTGTTGAGATATTTTTAAAATACGCTGGTGTAAAGGGTAGTTTGAGCCCACCAACGGCTTATTTTTTCAATCGGGGTCGATAAGTAACCAACTACGGGAAATGGTTGGTAATCGTTTGGTAACCTCGAAAAAGGCCAATTGGTATAATTTTGCTAATTACATCTCAATCAGTATCAGTGTATTTCAATACTGACAGCTGAGAGAGACTCAGAAGCATTCGAGTACTTGAACATATCTGCTCTCATCACCAGAAATTATAACAAATAAGTGCGCAGTTCGGATCTTCGTAACAGAAGAGGCCACAGAAAACCTCTTTGTAAGTGATATAATAATATACAAGTATGAAGAGCATATACATATGTATGTAAAGTGTACTATTATGATAAGACATGAATAGAGAAATTGAACACACGTAACACAAAACTTTATTCGCAGTGTACCCATTGGGTACTAAACATCAAATTAGCGTAAGAAAACTTTTTCCTAGTGCATTTCTGCCATGAAAACGGTTTTAGTAAAAATATTGTTTATTTTCATTTTGACCTAATACCAACCACTCAGCGCACGGATTATAGTAAGATGGCGCACGAGCAACATCTGTTATTGGATTAGAGCTTTTTAAATTTATTTTGCTTTATATTCGCACACAAAAACTGTTTATTTTTTAGTTGTTTTATTTCACTTCTTAAATAATATAAGATGGGAAATCCAAAGACAACCTCCATGGCGGTGACCACTAACCAGACGAATGGAAATGGAATATACAAACAATGTTTTACTTATACATATTAGGTGAACAAAGACAACATTAAACATTGTTTCACTTTCACAAAGTTATAATTATCCTTATAGCAGTTACTGACATACATAATAGCACAGCAAAAGGACGAGCTGCCTTTGGCATGCTTGATAAAGTTTGGAGATGAACGCCCTAACCAGGCGTACGAACTTAGGGATTTTCGGCGCCAACGTCAAGTCAGTAGCCCAATACGGTTGTGAAACTGTAACTTGACTGCATGCGTCCTGCTAGCGTGGGAATCCTTCTTCAATCGTTGTCTTCGTAAGATCATGCGGATATTCTCTCCCAGCGTCATCAGCAAAGCTGACCCTTGGGCTGTAACTAAACAAACACCTATCCAGCTAGCTTTAAAAATCGCTCATTGCTCTGTGAAAATCGTATTCTAGGGATCAAAATAAGAAACTTTGCCGAAGGAACCATACCGCTAAAACGAATTCTGATGTCCCCCAATTTGGGTCGAACGAAAAATCCCACTTTGATCCATTTAGAGTGCTCCAATCGAGTCCAAATGTATGACCGACCCCCACTAACTTTGGACGGCCGATCCACCCATACCAGTGGCACGCCCCCTGGAACTCCCCTGGGGGGTTCCCCATACAATCATTTCAAAATATCACCATTTTTGGCCTTTACATGAGAAAAGAAACTAAAAAGTTCGACCCAAATTGGGGGACATCAGAATTCGTTTTAGAGGTATGGTTCCTTCGGCAAAGTTTCTTATTTGGATCCCTATAATATGATTTTCACAGAGAAATGGGCGATATTTCTGCCTCCCCACAAAAGACACTAAAAGTTCGACCCAAATTGGGGGACATCAGAATTCGTTTTAGAGGTATGGTTCCTTCGGCAAAGTTTCTTATTTTGATCCCTAGAATACGATTTTCACAGAGCAATGGGCGATTTTTTTGCCTCCCCACAAATCGACCCGGCCTAATGCATACTCTAGTTTGGAACGGACAAACGCCGTATGCAAAAGCTTCAGCGTATAATGGTCGGAGAAATCAGAGCTATGGCGCCTAACAAAAGCAAGCATGGCGTAAGATTTCGCAATAATTAAATTTATATGACTAGTAAAAGTAAGCTTCGAATCAAATATTCCACCCAAATCTTTCATTTCACTTACACGTGACAAGGGTGTTCTCAATATGTCATAAGAGGATGTAAGTAGTCGAATGAGCCCCATTGTCATGGTACTGAAAAAGGGAAGGATGAGAATTATTTATCTTCCCCTAACACAACAAATACAAAAGCTAACAAACATCATTTTGTGCAACTTTTGTATCCAAATACGAACCCAACCGCAGTGGAAAGGGGGCAAGTGAAAAATGTGGTTCGATAAACTTTAAGCAGATCAAACAACTAAGTTTAGAAGCAACTAAGCGAATGTAACTAACAGGTATCGGGCGTTTTTTTAGTTGCGTGTGAACTATCGAGATCGATAACTGTTGTTTGACAGCTGGAAATGGCAAACTGTATTGACATTTCTGTGCAGTAAGGTTTCGCGGGACATCATGAATCGTTTAACGCCAGAACAATGTATTGTCGACTCCTCATCATTCTCAACTTGTTGACCTTTGTCCTTCGACTACGTAGAAAATTTTAAGTAAGGATCTGGGCTTACGTGCCTATAAAATACCGCTCGTGCAAAAATTGCCAATACCATCGTTTGTGTCGCATTTTTGTTGATTGGGTTCATTTAGATTTATTATATAGGACTATGAATAAGTTCGTGCGGTTTTACAACAGATGGCGTAACTTGATTATTATTCCATCGATCCACATTTCCAAACATTCATTGGAGAGCTACTGTCGTAAGGCACAAACGTCAGTATAAGTTTTTTATTTGAAGCGTAAACAACAATATTTTTACCACACTTGAAAATGTCGAATTTCGTGCCAAATAATGTGTTTTTGCGGGGAATTCTTCTTCATTATTTTAATATGAAGAAAAAAGCAGCCGAAAGTCATCGTATCTTGGTGGAAGTTTATGGTGAGCATGCTCTAGCTGAGCGAACGTGCCAGAAGTGGTTTGCACGCTTTAAAAGTGGTGATTTTGGCTTGGAAGACGAAGAACGCGAGGGTGCGCCGCCAAAGTTCATGGATACCGAATTGGAGGAATTGCTCGATCAAGATCCGGCTCAAACGCAAGAAGAGGTTGCAAAAACTTTGGGAGTTGATCAATCAACCATTTCCAAACGTTTAAAAGCCATGGGAATGATCCGAAAGGTAGGCCATTGGGTGCCGTATGAATTGAAGCCAAGAGACGTTGAACGCCGTTTTATGGCATGCGAACAACTGCTTCAACGGCACAAAAGAAAGGGTTTTTTGCATCGAATTGTGACTGGCGATGAAAAGTGGGTCCATTACGACAATCCAAAACGTCGGGCAACGTATGGATACCCTGGCCATGCTTCAACATCGACGTCGGTGCAGAATATTCATGGCCTGAAGGTTATGCTGTGTATCTGGTGGGACCAGCTGGGTGTTGTGTATTATGAGCTACTGAAACCGAATGAAACGATTACGGGGGATGTCTACCGACGACAATTGATGCGTTTGAGCCGAGCACTGCGAGAAAAACGGCCGCAATACGCCGATAGACACGACAAAGTTATTTTGCAACATGACAATGCTCGGCCACATGTTGCACAAGTGGTCAAAACATACTTAGAAACGCTCAAATGGGATGTCCTACCCCACCCGCCGTATAGTCCAGACCTTGCGCCATCCGATTACTATCTCTTCCGATCGATGCAACATGGCCTGGCTGACCAGCACTTCCGTAATTACGATGAAGTCAAAAAATGGATCGATTCGTGGATTGCGGCAAAACCGACCGAATTTTTCACAAAGGGAATCCGTGAATTGCCAGAAAGATGGGGAAAAGTAGTAGTAAGCGATGGACAATACTTTGAATATTAAATTCGTAACCATTTTACGTCAATAAAGTTTCAAATTTCGAATTTCAAAAAAACCGCACGAACTTATTCATAGTCCATTTATTAGAAAAAGTAGTCGAAACTTGGACTGATCGAATGGCTCATGTAACTCGTTTATTCAAAAAACAAATGTTATGAAATTATCTACCAGTTTATAATAAATAAAAAAATCATTCCTGTTGTTATATTTCTTTGTTTTAAATATCATTTAATGTTCTCAAAGTCTTAAAAAAACATCCGATATGTAAATATTTACCCCTGCCTTCAATTCGGCTTCGAATCTTATCATCTTATTCATTACTTACATATGTGCTTATGTACTTATGCAGTTACTGCTGTGTCGTGCGTAATTCAATCCGTCTGATTGTATCATAATACATGCCTTACGCCTTTTTAGTTTCCTTTTGTTTTTTGTTCGCAAATATTACCTAACAACATACACATACACTCAAAATCGGTTCTAGACATTTTGTCGGAGCTTTGGCAACGCCGCTAAAAGCGTAGAGGCTCAAATTGTTGCGTTAGGGGAAAGGCAGAGCAAAGGGACAGTACTAGTGAATATATTTTAATGGCAGGTAAGCTTCATTGGCGTCACCGTAGCTGAGTAACTTTGTGCGTAACTTCCATTAGGTTGATCCCGACAGAAGATGCAAATCGCCATTTACGAGGGGTGCCTTTTATTTGGCAGGATTTGGCAACCCTGGTGTTTTAATCTGGCAACTAACAGCTGTATCGCAAAGTTTGCCATTTTTTGGCTTTTACGTACTTAGAACGTTTTGAAATACCAGCGCTATTTGTGTTGTGTACAGTAACTTAAAAGATTCATCTCGGTCCAAAAATGGAATTAAATCGTGAACATTTTCGTGCGACTATTTTTTACAACTTTCGACGTGGATTAACTCAGCAACATTGCATGGATGAACTTAATTCATTTTTTGGCGATGAAGCTCCATCAAGGACCAGTGTTTATCGATGGTATGGTGAATTTAATCGTGGTCGTAGTTCACTCCAAGACGAATTTCGTGAAGGTCGTCCAAAATCAGTTGTTGTTCCGAAAACCATTGATGCTGTGCGCGAACTGATATTGCAAGATCGTCATATGACCTATCGTGAGATTGAGACAATCTTAAGCATTAGTGGGACCAGCATACATTCAATATTGCATAAACATTTGGCTGTCAAAAAAATTTGTTCGCGTTGGATCCCACACAATTTGTCAATCGCTCAAAAAAAAGCTCGTGTCGATTGGTCGAAGGAAATGCTCAAAAAATACGATCGCGGGCCTTCGAAACACGTCTATGACATCGTGAGAGGTGATGAATCAGGGATTTACGCATATGAGCCCGAAAGTAAACAGCAGTCGACTGTATGGGTGTTTCAAGATGAGCCAAATCCAACAAAAGTTGTTCGCGCACGAAGCACTTCCAAGCAAATGGTCGCCTGTTTTTTTGGAAAAACTGGACATGTCGCAACCATACCACTGGAACAACGCAGAACAGTAAATTCTGAGTGGTACACAACCATTTGCTTGCCAGTTGTCTTCCAAGAAATTAGGAAAACCAATCGCCAAAGACGGATCACTCTTCACCAGGAAAATGCGAGCTCTCACACATCGGCTCAAACAATGCATTTTTGAGCACCCAAAACATCGAATTAATGGGTCATCCGCCGTATAGTTCTGACTTGGCACCGAATGGCCTCTTTTTATTCCCGTACGTAAAAAACAAACTGAGAGGTCAACGTTTTTCGACACCTGAAGAAGCGGTTGCGGCATTCAGAATGCATGTTTTGGAGGTACCTCATTCAGAGTGGCAAAAGTACTTCGACAATTGGTTCAAACGCATGCAAAAGTGTATAGATCTTCATGGAGAATATTTTGAAAAACAATAAAGTTATTTTCAATGATTAAAATTTGTTTTTGTTCTCTAATCCCGACATATAAAAGGCACCCCTCGTATGTGCATTTATGCCATAAAAAATAATATGTCATTCTTCCTTCATATGTAGAGAAGAACCTCGACCTACAATATACAAATATATAAATGTAAATATATTTAGCGCTTACACCCTTTTTGGATGTTTGGCTGAGCTTCTCCTGTTTGTGGAATGGAGCTAATGGAAATATATATTTGGAAATAAGTAGATGAATACTGTATAAGAAAACTGAGCTTTACCCGTCAATGAACTTATTTCTATGAATGCTTCCTATTTTCCGAAGTAGGCTCTTAGGCAATAATTAATTGAACCCAAAGTAGAGCGCGTCGTCATATGCGGTAAATTGAAATGCTATTTTTGATAGATTTTTAAGTGCTGATTACGAGTCCGCAAGGATAAAGTTCCCATTAGCTACAGATTTTCTAGAAAACGTTATCAAAGTGTCGATAAATGGAAAAACAAGAGATCCTTTTAAATTAAAGCCTGAACTTTTGTCCATCATTTCTGAAAATACCATCACTTCACCTTGAAATTTTTAATTCCAATTTCTAAGGCGGTCGTTTCCTCAATGTGAATTCGAGTTTCACTTTTGTAACACTTGTACAATATTCATATTATATTTAATTGGAATAGTACTGCTGTGATTCTATCTTTAAATAATATATTTATCACAATAGAATAAATATATAAATCAATAAAATAAAATAATTTTTGGTGGCAGAAAATAATAAACATTTTATGGAAGCTGCTATTGCTCTTTGTTTCTCCGCTAGAAATTATCAAACATTGCCAAAAAGGTGATTTTGTGACTACGTTTTTCTCAAATTTCTGCGCCATTGGAACATTTTTATTTACGAATTCGTATTCAGCACAAGAAAAAGTATTGAACACCATCACGCAACAAATTTTGTTCCCATTTTTTTTTTGCCCTGAGCTTTTGATGGTTCACGCAGTAAAATAAGCATTGTTCCACTTCTGTTGCTACTGAAATTGACTATTTTCTACTTGGCTCAACTTTACTCCTGCGTTCGTTATCAGAGGTGTGGTCTTTTCTGTGGCCTTAGTGCACTATTTATAACAGGTTAACATTTTTAAGCCGGGGTCACTCCCGGCATCCGTCACTCTTCTTCTGGTCTTCTTTGGAAACCTTTTCGGCTACGGCAGCTGCTTAAATATTCATTAGTTGTGCAATTATTTATTCTTTTGTCAAAATACTAGCAATGGGGGAAAGCCTTTCCACATGGCTCCAGACCATTAAGTATTTGCATTATGCCAAAATATAATACCATAATAATTGGGTAGAAAAATTCCATTGTAATAGAGCGCCTACAGCACTTTGCTCTTCTCTACATTACATGCCTTTAAGTTGTGGTGTTTTATTGAATTTAATGCCGATATTTGTGATGTTGACAACGAGCTGGATGGACTACAAACATGCGTTGTATTTTCCTTCGTTCTTATTTTCCCTTCCGGCACTTCCCATTCGCTCATCGCTGCTATGGTTAAATAAGTGACTGCAATTTGTGCTTGTCAACAGGTTTGCCAACTTGTTATTCAATTTCCTCATTGTATTGTGAACCACAGCTGTTTATTTTTGTGTTTGCACGCTGTTGTAACTGCGAGCAGATTTGGCTTGCCTATGGCGGCACATGTATTTGTGTGTTCCTTAAAAGGGCTGGAACGCCGCGGGAATCTTTACACGAACGAGCCCTTTTATAAGGTATTTTCGTAGATTTAATACAGGGTATAGAGATTTTATTGGGAATGTTTTCTATTTCGCAAAAATTTCATAAACCTAATATTAATTTCGTTGATTTTCATATTTTCGGGAAAATTATTCGTGACTTTTTTTCGTACGTTATAATGGTTATAAGACGCGTGCAGTACCATTCGAAATTCACAGAAAGAACGTTGTTTCGAATATCGGTGAAAGCAAAATTAATAAAAACATTTTTCTAATAGCGGTCGCCCCTCGGCAGGCAATGGGAAACCTCCGAGTGTATTTCTGCCATGAAAAAGCTCCTCATAAAATTATCTGCCGTTCGGAGTCGGCTTGAAACTGTAGGTCCCTCCATTTGTGGAACAACATCAAGACGCACACCACAAATAGGAGGAGGAGCTCGGCCAAACACCTAAACAGGGTGTCGATTTGTGGGGAGGCAAAAAAATCGCCCATTGCTCTGTGAAAATCATATTCTAGGGATCAAAATAAGAAACTTTGCTGAAGGAACCATACCTCTAAAACGAATTCTGATGTCCCCCAATTCGGGTCGAAATTTTAGTGTCTTTTGTGGGGAGGCAAAAAAATCGCCCATTGCTCTGTGAAAATCATATTCTAGAGATCAAGATAAGAAACTTTGCGGAAGGAACCATACCTCTAAAACGAATTCTGATGTCCCCCAATTTGGGTCGAACGAAAAATCCCATTTTGACCCATTTAGAGTGCTCCAATCCTGTACAAATGTATGACCGACCCCCACTAACTTTAGACGGCCGATCCACCCATGCCAGTGGCACGCATACAATCATGTATGTCTATTTCTTGTGTGCATTAAATTTTTATACTTTTTTCACTTTCCGTCGAAAGTAAAATGTATTCATGTTTCCAGCAATGCTTAAGCAAATATTTCTGTTTGGGCTTTTTTGGTGATAGTAACTAGTTAATTGGACTAGACGGCACTGGAATTAAATAAACTTCTATATGTACGCTTCAAGCTCAGAAATTATTTTCATTATAAATATTTAGTAGATTTAATTTATGTCGAAAAAGTTGGTCATTGATAAGAAGTTTTGTTTTAAAACAGAAAGAGCCTTTTTGAGACACAAATGAATAAAGTAATAATATTATCCTACAGAAGTAGCAGTTATGCGGATTTTGTTGTTTAAAAATGGACTGAACTTATTTCAGTTAATTTTGTAATATTTATTTTTAGTCCATATTAATCGTGCCTCATTACCAGTTGTGGGTGAAGGAATTAAGTAAATATTTAGATGAGTAGCATCGACCGAACATTTACCATGCAGGCACATGAAACAACTCAACTGCAGAACATAAATCTATTCTCCAAGTATATATCGTGCAAGTAATTTCTGTACTTTCCTAAAACGAATATAAGCGGCTATGCTTCCTGAAATTTTTGCAAAGTTGACCAATACGTGGGATGAAACAACGCATGCAAGAAAATATTTCCAATACCTGCAACAATTGCTGCATCTACAACGATGTATATTTATTTTGCATAGTAAGAAGACCATAGCAACTCTGAGCTGGTTGTTAATTATTGTTTCTTTTAAGGTTGTGACAATTCTGCAAAATTAATACTCTTTAATTCTATAATGGAATTTTTGCGTTTCCTGCTATTCTGTAGTTATTCAAGCCTTAGGAATCCCCCTATTGTTTATCCCTCGGTGTGCATTATATTGCACATAGAACAATTAATAGAGTAAACCTCATTATCCAATTGTAATTACTAATTATGCAGCACCGGCTAAGCTGCCATAAATCCGTTGATCACTTTGCGCCTAAATGTATGTAATGCAAAGTTCTAACAAATAGTTAATTATTAGCGTATGCTGTTAGTATCAAGGAAAATAATAAACATTCACGCGGTTTCTGTTGTGTGGATTACGTACGCTTTGATGAAAAGCTAATAAAACATGAATGTCAGTTGCACATCAATCATGCGTCCCTTCGGGACAGGCCACTGAATGAGTGAGTTGTTAAAAGCATGTATTCACACACACACACAGACAGTAAGAAAATACCCACAGAGGGCTATTTAGCTTTCAGTTAAGTGAATGACGAGCTGGCTTGAGAGGGTCTGTTAAACCAGCGAACGCATAAGCCAACTTCAGCACAATTTCGAGAGAATTCGTATGATGCACATTGCGAGAATAAACATAAATCAAAGTTGAGAAAATCGTCAGCTATTGGGCTGAAGATTATAAGTCTGTGGAGAGTAGGTCGCCAGGTTTTATATGGCTTGTCAATGAGAATTGATATTTTCAAACTACCGATCTTTCGCTACTCTGTTAAAATAATAACTAAAAAAAATGTCGATGTTTTTGGAATTGTAGATCGAACAAAAGATATGAACCGCTGTCAGAAGTGTACCATCTAGTTTTATGTTGGTGCAGCAAACGTGGCCGAGTTTAGGGAACAACATATATATTTTAAAATCTTGCTATCCTCCTCTCTGACCGCTTATCTTGTAATATTTTTAATAAGACTAAATATATAAATACATTTATATATATTATATGTACATATAAATAAATGTAGGAACAGTGTTTTCAAAAAGACAAAAGCTTTTATTTAAAATTTTGTATCAAGTGCCGCGAGACTTAATTCAGTTTCATTTTGCTGCATTTCCGCTGCCAATGTCAATATTTTAGCCGGAGACTGGCTGCCGCTTGCTATCCTCAGTTAGACAGCTGTCAAGCGCATAAAGTTGCCGCATTGCAGGTGCGCATACGCGTTTCAAAGGGTAAAGAAATTATGAGGTTTGGTTCGCGTGGAAAAAGTAAAATGTAGGCAATGTGTTCCAGTGTACCCACGCATCATAATTTATGTAAAGTCATATGTACATACACACATACATGGGTTCCCGTTTCTGATTTACATTTGTATGTAGGGGAGTGAGAGAAAAGGTTCACAGTGTATGAAAACTGAGCCTTTTGAGTCCTTTCACGGGCTCGTCATTTTACAACGAGCATAAATAAAATTTGCATACCAAATCCTAAGGTAAGTAAGGTAAAAGCAAACAGGTGCTGTTCTCAGCATGCAGCGTGAATGAGGCATGCACCTATGGCATTCCCATAAGTTATTTATATTGTTAAGCAGAGAAAATTCCTTGGCCTGGAGAATGCGCGCATGTAGCAGTACCCAATTTTTAACATTTCGAAGCCTGTCAGCCAATACAAAAAAGGTTCAAGCGTGTAAAATCCCCCAGAGATAACTTTGTTCAAATGAGGCGGTACTCCCGCATTACCTGGCACTCAGAAAGAAAATAGTCTGTTATTTTATTGAGTTTGCTTTTGTTAAGTAGATTGTGAGCCGAATAACTCTGTTATGGCTTAGAAAAGAAAAATATAGTCGAAATTAAGCATAACATTGGACACCACTAGACATTGAAATTGAATGTAATGCCACCAATCCACAAGTGGAACGTATCTTTTTATATAATAATACGAAAAAATTGTTTATTAAAAAGAATATTTACTTGCATTTTGTATTGTAGCTGTTTTGAAAGCAGACAACAAAGAACACCTGTTTAAACCTATTTACGAAATATATTTATGAAAATATCCATCTTTCGCAAAATAAAAATATTCATAATCTGATTATCGCATAATTATGCTTTTGTGCGTAAAACTGAGACATTCATTCAAATTGGAGCAACAAAAAAGTAATGCAATGACATTGATGAAGGAGAAGCTACACGCAAATAACGCGTAAAGTCTAAATACAAGGCAAGTGAGATTTTCCAATCGAGAAATAAAGGAGCATTCATTTTGATATGATTTTGGATCAATATAACGTTTTTCAATAGGTGCGCTTCAACTTTTTTCTGATAGGGAGAGCGAACGACGCAATATTTTTTATTTTTCGCTTGTCATTTGTAAACTTCATTAGTATACATTTCATCATGGAACGCTACACACTTGAGCAACGATTGCAAATCGTGCAAATTTTTTATGAAAATAATCGTTCTGTTGCTGCTACTTTAAGAGCATTACGGCCATTTTACGGCCCATTTAACAAGCCGTCCCGTTTTGGGGTTATGTGAAGTCATTGGTCTACAGTAACAAGCCGGCGACGATTTGTGAGCTCAGAGCCAATATTGAACGCGAAATTGCTGGAATTTCGGCCGATTTATGCAAAAAAGTGGTCGAAAATTGGGTTCAACGATGGGACTTCGTAAAACGTGCACGCGGTGGTCATGCAAAAGAAATCGAATTTCATACTTAAATGTATATGTTCAAACTCGATAATAAAAAAAAAATTAGTTAAAAAAATCAAACCGTTTGTGTTTCATTCAAAAAAAAAGTTGAAGCGCTCTTTCTGAAAAACGCTTTATTTATTATTACGTGCTCCGAAGCAGAAAAGGCGAGGAGAGTTAAAATCTGCGTTAAAGAAAACCTACCCTTAAAAGTAAATAGTAATAGTTAATACTTTAAAAATTAAAAATAAAACATTAATATAGCTTTGCATAAAGCATAAGACTGGTTTCATAAAAAAGTTTATCATCTATAGTTTTTTATTTATTTGGCTTCATGAATATACCGAGCTATAGGAAGCAATGGGGTGCATACTTGCAAAGGAGTACTCCATGAGTTCTCGAATGATGGTTCCAAATTCTATTGGCTGGCAGATGCCTGTATTTGGAGCATCCTGTAAGTACAGACATGAGTATATACACATGCACATAACTATTGAAAAATATCACATATAATCAATTTGACTGCCTTTATGTGTTTATGTTGGTATATTCTACTTATATATGTACATTAGGGCGGGTCGATTTGTGGGGAGGTAAAAAAATCGCCCATTGCTCTGTGAAAATCATATTCTAGGGATCAAAATAAGAAACTTTGTCGAAGGAACCATACCTCTAAAACGAATTCTGATGTCCCCCAATTTGGGTCGAACTTTTTAGTTTCTTTTCTCATGTAAAGGCCAAAAATGGTGATATTTTGAAATGATTGTATGGGGAACCCCCCAGGGGAGTTCCAGGGGGGTGTGCCACTGGCATGGGTGGATCGGCCGTCCAAAGTTAGTGGGGGTCGGTCATACATTTGGACTCGATTGGAGCACTCTAAATGGGTCAAAGTGGGATTTTTCGTTCGACCCAAATTGGGGGACATCAGAATTCGTTTTAGAGATATGGTTCCTTCGGCAAAGTTTCTTATTTTGATCCCTAGAATACGATTTTCACAGAGCAATGAGCGATTTTTAAATCGACCCGCCCTAATGTACGTACATACCATAAATCATTAAAATAGCTGAAACGCCTACGCGTGGCTATTTCATTCCACCAAATCTATAGCAACATTCGTGGTTGTTATTGAAATGCTTTGCCAATTTTATTATTCGGCTTTAATTGAATCGAATTTTTGCTCGACAACGAGAAGAAAAAGTAGGAGAAAAACTTGATTCCTGAAAACTGAGGGCTTGGCAAATTTTTTAGCAGTTTTTGGTCGTTCTGTTAATATAATATTTAACCAGTTAACTGTGTTTGAAAAAGTAGTTACCTTGGCAATTTAAATTGTAATTGTTGTAAAAATGAAACATATTCTTAAATTTCAAGATGTTTAGAATAATTTGAGACCATGCCGGAATAAAACAAAAATAATAAGCGCTTGCCGACCATACTCGTCATCGTTCGATTTTCGCGACACAAATTTGCGCGAACTTTGTAAATGGAGCGACACAGTTACTGGTTAAGGGCGAAAACTGCATAAATATAAAATGCAATGGCTCGTGCTGATAACCCTCAAGCATATATACATATATAAGTTACACAGAAATCTAGTGAGTGTCTTCGAATCTGACGACCATATGGACCACGCTTTAATGAAGCATTAGTTTCTCTAAATTTGTAAACCTCATTAAGTCCTGCTATTTCCATGTAAAGTACGGCATAGATATTATTAACTTTTTATTTTCCAATGCCACTCCCATAAATAGAGCTTTCGAACCCCCTATTTCTGAGACTAAGTTTGATTCTTTTAATATATTTTCCCATAAAACAATTTTTTTTGCAATTGATTTACGTCCAATTCATATCAAGAAAATTTTTCTGTTTTGCATTAATTTAAAGAAAATTCAAACGAGTAAAAAGTCCCAAATTTCGCCCGGATCGAAGTATACATATATCCCGCGCTCATTTCTAGTAAAATTTAATTTGGGCGGGATGTCAATTTTACGAATCAAACATACTCATAAAAAATGAGAGTTAATGCGTGCAATACCAGACAAACTGATAGAAATTTACCTTTAATATATAAAGGGGGGGCGTGGTTTTTATCCAAATGCAAGAATATTGTAATTATTTTGAATCTAAATGAGGTGTGGAGAAACATGTACCAACTTTGGGGGAGTTTCATGAAGTCGTTATCGAGATGCGTGCATTTATCCGAAAGTGAGTGTGGCGCCGCCCATTCGAGTCGTATTTCTTTTTTTGTTTTGCGGCATCGACTTACGTTATATATTATATATCTCGAAATGTTACAGACGCGGCTGCCAGGGAACGTCATTGGGAGGTCACGTTCACATTGGTGGTCACGAACAATGAATGACGTGCGTTTGAGACCACTCTTTATAGTAGTGTATAAACTAAAACATTTTTGCCACAAATCTCTCACTTTTTACGTATAGCATTACCCGAACAGCGCATAACGCCTATATAATGCGAATGAGCTGGCACTGAATGAAAGGAAAACAATAATTTGATTTTCTCTAAGTTCTCGTTAGACTTCCAGGGAACTAAAATAGTCATTTACGTAGTAACTCCCTAGAAAATATAGTTCCTATGCAGTTCGCATGTATACTTATATTTGTGTAGTATGAGCTTACAGGGAAAAGCCAAACTATTATGCAAGTATTTTAGTTCAATTATTGCTATTTAATAGAAGAGATCATACAAGTTCGTCATTGACTCGAAAATACCAGTAGTAAAATGATTATTTTGTGTGTAAATGGGTTGATTTTTTTAGATAAGAAAGTTTAAGACTCATCTATGGGAGCACCAAAGCGTCGCAATAGTTAGAGGACTATGTATATATAAGTAGATACTGATGAATCCATTTGAAAAACCCTATACTCAAGGCTAACGAATAAAGGCAACAATTAATAAATAAATTTTTTGCCTGAAATTCCTTCACTTTACATGAAATGTTTTGTTTTATTTAATTGGTCTAAGATTGGTTGTTTTAGAACCATATTGGATTATATTTGGACTAGATTTTGTTTTGGATAGTATGAACTGGTATATTGTCAATGCATGGCCGATGATTTCGCAAGATATCACTGATGATGTAAAAACTTGTCCTGCCTTCCCTTGTTTGTTGGCATGAAGCAGAAGACCAATGCCAACTTTTGTATGTTTGCAAATTCATAAGCATTTATTTTTCGCATCCATTTGTTAAATTCGTGTGTGTGCAGGGCACTGCCTTTGTACAAATATACTTCATAACTTAAGTGTTGCTATTAAGGTTTGTTTACTTCCGCCAGAGGTTTGTTGACATCCGACTTATCATGGGCGCAAACTACTTGTGAGTTGATGGTAGGTACTTAAGGGGATATTTCACAGACATAAAAGAAAGCATCTTTGATTTGACTTTTATTTGAATATTTCTTTTGCTACCAACTAACGGTTAGGTCATGAATCAGCCAGACATTTGAAAAATAACCAACCCGCCCATTATCGCCCTACAACTTTACGTTATTCTTCCCACAAAATCCGCCTTATGCTTTTATACTTTATGCAATTTTCAGGTTTTTAGTTCAAGGTTTTTTCGTGCTTTCTTCAGACATTATTCAACGCTTTTTTCGTTTATTCCATTCAAACAGCTGAATTTAAATTTTTTTTAGGTAATTTGTTAGTTCTCATTCTACTTGCTATTTCGCAAATGAATGTCAGCATGTTAAGCCTACAGTAATGAGATTAGCATACTCAAGAAAATGCAAAGAATGAAAGTGAAAGTGCATGCGGCAAGAGAAAGGACTCAAAACGAAACATTTTAGACGTAATATTAATTCAAAGCTTGGCAGCCACGCGTATTCTCACTTGCAGTAAACTTATTACCGCGGCAAGTTCCAAGTTAAGGTTTCAAATAAATTCACTTGTAAAAAATATTTGAAATTTAAACAATGAGTTCCCCATAGAATTTTCCGTGTATGGCAAATATGAGATAGCCATAATGTAATGAAAATTAGGATAAAAAATATCTAATTAGGTGAACACAGTTTAAGAAAATTTCAATAACTCGGTTGACCAGAATAAGAAAAAAGGTATTATATAAGATATGAGATATAGGATATAAAAACATGTTATTTGTTAAATCAGCAAACCCGAATCTCATTACTCAAACGAATTAAAACTCTGTTAAGGGGTTAGATGGGTTTGAAAATTTCAAAAAATCGATTTTTGTTTTTTTGTCTCATTAAATAGTACAGTATGTTTAAAATACTCTCCTAAAATTTTAAGTCGATCCGAGTAAAATTCTAAAAGATAGACCCTTCAGAAGTTCCGCCCATTAGGCCACGTCAGTTGAGCGCTTCGCAGGTATACGTGTTTATCTCAAAACTCCATTTTTTAAGCCGGTGGACACGATATCTCGAAAAGTTATGAAGCGATTTAGTTCAAATCTTTGAAATAACACTATCTAGTTATTGAACGAAGGATTTTTTTTTATTAATTACAACTATTTTTTTTAACCAATGTATGTCGAAAATTTCACTAAAAAATGTGTTTTTTGGTTCAAAGCATGTAAAAAATTCAAATTTGGATTTTTTTTCCTTCGTACAACAACGAGATTTATCCATGTACCAACGAAATCCTTTTGGTTTTTTGATTTTAGATGAACCAATAATGAGTTATGCTGTCCCGGCAAGAGCATTTTTTTTTTGAGACGTCAAGGAAGATGAGGTACCAACGGCTGAGTTTTCGAAATTTTTAAATAAAAATTTCACAAAATACTGTTTATATATGTATCTTAGATATAGTGAATTGTTTAAATAAAATATATGATTTTATATACTAAAAAAAATAGTCAAAATCTTCTTTTTTTCAACCTCAGAAACCCACCTAACCTCTTAAGGTTTAGAAGAGGAGAGGGAATGAAACACTTGCAGGAATTGTTGGAATACCGTCACAGTGTAAGAGACATGATGAAGTATCACTGCGCCAAAAAAGTGTTTAGGCTGCAAGACGATTTTCGCTCTATTTTTAGTTATTGTGGTTAGTTCTGGGAGAAGGCTTAAGAGGAGTAATGGAATTTCATATGGTTTATTACTAAAATTATTGACAGTAATACCAATCCGTCTAAAAATATTACATATTAAGCTTTAAATCAAACATGAATTTTAGTCAAATTAATACAAATTGTTTGTTTGTTTTTGCTGATTGTGATAAAGCTCTTTAAAAATAAATAAATAATTGGCGCGTACACTTCTGTTAGGTGTTTGGCCGAGCTCCTCCTCCTATTTGTAGTGTGCGTCTTGATGTTGTTCCACAAATGGAGGGACCTACAGTTGCAAGCCGACTCCGAACGGCAGATATTTTTATGAGGAGGTTTTTCATGGCAGAAATACACTCGGAGGTTTCCCATTGCCTGCCGGGGGGCGACCGCTATTAGAAAAATGTTTTTATTAATTTTGCTTTCACCAAGATTCGAACCAACGACCTCTCTGTGAATTCCGAATGGTAATCACGCACCAACCCATTCGGCTACGGCGGCCGATAAAGCTCTCTATTGCGAAAAGTAATAACAACGACAGTTGACAGACGCGCCGATCTTTTTTATTTATGCGCAATGTGCCACGAGAAGCTACATATTTACTATGGCATTGTGCCAATCAAATTCTTAACCACAGATTGGACCAAGCCTGTTTTGTAAAGAGCGGAATAATATATATGAACATACATAAATATATAGAAATCGATTCAACATATCTTAAATGATTTACATACATGCGAGTACTCGTACACATACACATAGGTTCTGCACTGCAACGTACACATTTGGTAAACTATCACACGCACCTACATAGATATATCTACTACGCAACAACATTTAAGCTTACAATAAGTAAAATACATATATGCGCGAAGTTGGGCATAACTCCCTGGTTTTGTACTATAAATACATAGTTTGGCATGGGCCCGCCTTAAGTTAAGCGATGGTATTGTATTGTATTGATTTAAGCATTTCGTGGCATATAATTAGAGGTATGTGTGTATCAACATATTTGTACATATGCACATATTTGTTGCTTTTGTCCCTGTCGTTTGACATTCACGCCTTACTGACTCTGCAAAACGTTGTCAAGGATATGCGTTTTCCATAGCTGGACATATGCATGTGAGGGAGCAAGCGACATATGAAGATTAATTTGGCGCACAGGTATACCTTTGATAAGTACTTAGGGACCTTTTTAATGTATGCGCAAATGCGTGAAGATTTGTACTCGTATTAAATTTATTATATTCGTGTTAAATTAAAAAAAAAAAAAAAAATTATGTCTAAAAAAGTTTCTTCTTTGATTAAAATTAAGTTCTTATGCAGTTTTCATTCTATTTTATTTCACATTTTTTATTAAATTTGACCGTCAATTAAATGTCACTCCAAATCACTTCAATTTATTTCACCCTCGCGAAATCTATCAAATCTATCCTCACAAAAAGTAAACCTTTTTTTGTAATTAATATTTGCTATTTTTACTGGTTTGCAAGCAAATATAATTTTTTTTAGTGTCTAATGAGTGTACGTAACTGCCATTCAGATTTGCAGATGCAGAAACACATATAACTCAACTCCCTGCAGGGATGTCTACTTGTACCGAACTAGTGGGCTTCTAGTAAATTTGGCGTAAGATTAGTTCGCGTTCCTACTCTTTTTTCCATCCGAAAAAACTGGTGCGTTTTACCCAATTTCGATTAGCTTGGGCGTCTGAGCAACAAGTACCTACACATTTGTTCGATGCTCATTACTCGAAAATTTTCGAGCGCGATCTCGAGTATATGGAGTAATTTGAGCGATGCTTGTTTTGTTTATTTTGAGCTGCAGTTTTGCAAATTACTCACACACAGTCATTGGAGAGCTAATGAAATACCGAGAACTAAATTCACCAATTTTTGTTGAGCTGCTTAAATTGGTCAGAGGCTCGAAAATTTTCAACCAAAATTTGAACAGTTGAGCAATGAACGAATTTGAAGCGAGTATAGAGACACTCGTGTATATAGTTTTTTAGTGTCTATTAAGCTCGGGAGATAATATCTAGTGCTTTCCGTTTGCTCATTTACTTTTTCCGAAAGTGTACTGAATTTGAAAAATTATATCTACCTACGATAAACCAAACTTTTTCCAGCTCGCGCTGAACTCAATAATCGACTGGGCGAGGAAAGAACTTTTCCATTCTTAATTCTTAATAGCTTTTTATACCCGCGCACTTATAATTTTGTTCAGATAACAATTGTTTGAACAGAACGCGCGACTGAATTCACTTAAGGCTCGAACAAGAGGAGCATTATGCTTTTAATGTCCAAGCATTGAACGACGCCAATGCCAGAAAAGAGCTTGGCAAACTACTTCTCAACTAATTGGACAACAACTTGGTCAGAAATTGCTTGGGATATCTGAAGTTCCGACATGGGATGTGGCAACCTTTACTTTAAGACAAGTTGCGCAGGATAAACTGGGTACAAAGAAACAAGTTTCTTGTAAGCCGTGGATCTCGGATGCTACTTGGGACACAATAACGAAACGAGATGAAGAGGAAACTCATCAAAGATGACAACTTTCGGGCTGTATACAGGGATTTAGCCAAAAAGGTGAAGAAAGCCGCCAGAAATAACAAGAGCCGCTTAACTGAAAAATTTGCCAACGCTGCCGAAGTGGCCGCTGGAATAAACAACATGCGTGAGCCAGTTAATACCAAAAAGATGTATTCATCGAGAAACTAACTTGCGGATACAGTGTCATCGGATTATTTAAAATATTTGCTTTCACTAATTTAACAAAGAAATATGCGAAATAAAATTAAGAATTATAAGAAATTTCGTCAGCTTATACGTATTTTAATAAAAATGTGCATTTATATGCTATCTTTCTTGGATTTAACGCATTTGATTACTTTTGATTAGATGAAACTAGTAACTCCTCCTAGCAAATTTCACCCTCACGAAGTCGGCAACACGTGCATACATACATTGATAAAAGGAAGTAATTTTGACCTCCTTTTTTATCTCTGGTTTTATATGTTTTAGAGTTTATTTGCGCGCAGTTTTCTTTTTAATTTACTTTACGTTTAAAATTTTTTGCACGCTTTTCCGCCCATTCTTTCTTAACATTTTGTTTTGAAAGAAAAACTTTCATTCTCCTCCACCCTCCTTTTACACATTTCCGTTAATAAAAGTGTTTTTACTTTTTTATATTAAAATAGTTCACTTGGGTGCTACAAATGTCACAATAGACGAAAGAGCAGCTGAACGTTGGCGAATTGAAAGCGGGCTCAGTAATTCAACAACAAATGTGGCAATAATATTTACACAGGAGCAGTATTTAATGTCAACAAAAGCAACTATAAAAATCCTGCGAAAATCCCCAATCAACTTTAGACAGCGACTTTTAGTACGTAACTTTGAATTGTGAATGGAGACTTTTGAGTCTGTGCTGGAATTTTCTAATTGTAATAAAAGTTACAGCTGCGTATGGAATGTAAAGATGTTTATCAATTCAATTTTGGCTCTCACATATACATACGTATCGCGTTAGGAAGGTTTAGCGGTGCTATATTATTCCATTTTCCAATCCAAATGCCCTGTACAATTTTCTTTACTCTGGTTTTTATCTATTTATATATAATGACTTGTGACTTTTTCGTGGATTGACTTGTCAAATGAAAATTAATTACAACGGTGATTGATGCGCGCCTATGAATTACATTTCTTATATTTTCCAGTAACATGGTTATAAAGTTTATCTAAATTATTTTGTGCTCTTGACATTTTTTAATCTCTTTTTACTTATTTTCTATGTTGACACAACTTCTGCATAGCTTTTTAATTGCCTTTTTAAAATTCGTATTACTCAATGGTGTTTGTTTGTGTTAATATTCTGCTTCCCCTTAACTCCTTTGCAAATTCTTTTTATTAGCTGCTTTTAGGATTTCTTATTACGCTGCTTTGTTTGCATTCCTTTAAGTAAATGCAGCCAGTTATATCGCCTCATTTACAAATTAAGAGACTAATGCAAAGTTGGGCAAAAGAATACAACAAAATGTGTAATTCATGATAAAAATAAAAAGAAATAAAGCCCTTTTTAATTTTAAGTATTTGAAGACTAAAGAGTATAAAAAAACTTCTCCCGCATACAGGCTGTCCAATTGATTTTTGGCTGTCTATTTTTACTAGCCAAAAAATTTTATGAAGTAGAATTTTACAATACAGAACTTTAATAGCCACAAGTTGGAATACAGAATATTGGACAGCAATGGATGTACGCACCCAAAGTGTATGGGCGTAGTCTGCGGTCAATTCAAATCGACGTATCGCAGAAAGTCGGGGAAGGAGTAAATATGTAGCACTTACGCCCACATAGTTTCAGCAAGATGCCTCCAGACCGCACACGGCCACGATACTGCGTATTTTGTTCCCTAACTAACAGATAAACCGTTTTGGCGACCTACATTTTGTCAAAAAAGTACCAGGAATTGTTCAATAAAACGTAAACTAATTGTTTTATCATCAAAATTTATTTTGTCCCCTTCAAAATAGGCTCCATTCAAAGCAATGCTCATGTCCCAACGATTAGTCCAGTTATTAAAGCACCTTTTAAACGCGTTTGAAGAGATCTTCTTCAGCTCCTTCAGGGAATTCTCCCTAATGGCCTCCATAGGCTCAAAGCGGCGTCCGCGGAGTGGCAATTAACTTTTGGGAAAAGAAAAATGTCACAGGAAGCTAGGTCCGGTAAATACAATGGTTGTTCAATGATATCTGTACAGTTTTTGCTCAAGCATCTCTTCAAGCACCTTCTTCTGACGAATTTAAAAAAAAAAAAAAAATTCAACTCTCTTGGAACGAGTCGAGCAGCCACTGTAGAGAACAGATGTACCAACTTTCCAGCAAAAAAATTTAGACATGTGTAACGCGCGCTTTTTAAATAAACAATTCCCGATATTTTTTGACAGAATATATCCTGGCCACCCAAGTCGCCCGATCTTACCTCAAAAGTAAAGTTTACAAAACACACCCAGATACCATCTCAACAATAACAGAACATATTGTTTGCGATGTTAATGGCATCCCGACATCACTTCTCCAGCAAGTCGCACGGAGTAGGGAGGAAAATTAAGGAGTATTCGGATGTAATGTTCAACATTTATTTATTTATTATAAAATCAATAAACAATTAATTATTCGTATTACAAAATATTGTTATCAAAAAGTTTAATTGGAATACACAGTTTAATTGAGCAGAAACACGTAGTTTAGAAAATATTAAGTCTTATTCAGTAGAATACGAGATCTCATTGAGTTCATGAAGAGAGCGAGCAATAGGAGAATTGCAGGCATAATTTGTTCTGAACCTATTCAAATGGAACAGATATGTTTTACGTAAAGATCTGGTAGAGACCGAAAAGTTAATCATTTCTAAACGAAAGGAACAGTAAATTGCATACTTGATAATATCAAACAAACTTTCTACTTGTTTCAGATTAATTAGAGGTAAGCGGGATTTATATGGAATGGGATACCTCTAGGAAGTATAGAGGTACACCAGAAGACGCAGTAAAAGAAGTTGGCGAGGCACCATTAGCAGAAGCAAGGCCTATTAAATAAGTAAGATAGCAACTAATCTGCTAAGTGAAAACCCAGATTTAGAAATTTATCTAGTAAATGGTTTTGTATGTATTTAGAGGAAATAATTAAAAAAAAAATAAAATCCGTAATTGTTTTCTTTGCAATAGTTATTGCACTGATAAGAGCTTAATCACTAGTAACCAAAGCAATCTTCGATTTTTCCATTACTTCCTTTCGGCTGTCAAAACGCCGAAGTGGTTTCCCGTAGTGGTCACTCAGTTGACTTGGAGCCTCATCAGGCGTCATTGATCAAGGCGGAATTAAAACATTTATTCAATCAAAGTAGAAATAAAATACATATCTATATATGTTTATACATAATAATATGTATGTTTGCATATGTAATATTAGTTACTAAATATTTATAAATTCTTAGATGTGAAATAAACCACTATTTCTGATTAATTTCAATAAATATAATGAGCCATATTGCAAATATTTGAGTTAAGCGCCTATTGTCCATTCTGTTTGATAATACTTTACAATTAAAAAATTTGGGCTGACATAAGAACTCTCGCTGCCTCTTCCCAACCTAACCATATCCCATTTATTCATTTCCCAGTAGGACCAGTTTATTCCTCACAAGAGATAGTTGAAAAATTCGCAGGCACCTGGTTAAACTACTCCCCCAGCTCTAACTTCACCCCGACAAAGACAATATAAGACAATATAAGCGCTTTTAAATACCATAACCCTTCCCCTTCTTCCGATAGTGTAGCAATAGATTCACCATTCACAATAGAAGAATTCGATTTAACGCTTTCTTCTCTGAAGGGTAAGACTCCCGGTGGAGATAGAATTAACTACGCGATACTAAAAAATATTCCTTCCTTCTTAAAATCCCGACTCGTTAACCTATACAACTCAATATTTAGTCAAGGATTATTCCCTCAAGCGTGGAAAACTGCCGCAATTATCCCCATCCCCAAACCCAATAAACCCAACTCCCTCATATCTAATTATAGACCTATATCCCTTCTCCCTTGCATGTAATAGATCCACTTCTAATATTTGAACATTTCGCTAACTCAGCACTTGCCGATAGAAACCATGTATCTGTGCTTAGCTTAGATTTTGAATAGGCATACGATCGAATAGGCTCTCACAATGTATTGGAAGAGCTAAATCGCTGGAAGATTGGGGAAAAAATGTATAATACTACCAAATCGTACTTATGCAATCGCAAATTTTATGTTCGTGCTAACAACCATGAATCCCAAATCCTTCCCCTCTGTAATGGTATTCCTCAAGGATCACCTCTGTCTGTCATTTTGTTCATTATAGCTTTTAATGAAGTTAACTCTGTAATATCCAAACATCTGCATGTCGAACACTTCATTTATGCAGATGATGTAGAAATTTTTTCAAATACCAAAAATTTATCAGAAGTTAAAAGTACATTTAGCGGTATCCTTGCGGACCTCGAAGTTTGGTCACAAGCTTCGGGAGCCAGTATTTCTATGAATAAAAGTTCTACATTCCATATATGTCGCAAGCATAAATGCATATTCCCACCTATATCCTTCTCCAATACCATAACCCCCCACACCAACACACTTAAAATATTAGGCATTATCTTTGATAAACGACTAACTTATAAGCAACATTGTGAATACGTTAGGTTAAGCCTATTATCTAGACTAAACATTGTTAAATACTTATCCTCAAAGCACTGTTTGATACATACAAGTACATTATTAAGTATCACTAGATCTCTAATCTTATCTAAAATTGACTTCGGACTGGTTATATATGGACACTGCGCTAAAACTCATCTAAAGCGCCTAGAAGCACCTTACCACGCTGCAGTCAGGAGAGGAATCAGAGCCTTCCGCACTTCTCCCATAAACGTTACCTTAGCGGAAGCTGGACTTCCCGCCATCTCGGAAAGGGCGGCCATCAATACAAGGACAAGTATTTTGAAGATAATTCAATGTAGAAACAGACTTTTGTTTAAACACATCAACTCGAGTACTCAAAAATTAAACAGAAAGAGCCGGGAATCAACAATCTCCATCCTTCTAAAAGAAGCCGAAAAACTGGATATCATTGCTCAGCCAGTACTTGTAGAACCTGCAATACATCCACCGTGGGTCGTTCCCAACTCGATGATATTGAACAATCTATCCAAACATTTAAAAGATTCCACTAATACAAACGAATACAACCAGATTTTTCTCGAAACCATTTCCCCATTAAAGTAAGATTGGGAGATCATTTTTACTGACGGATCAAAAACCGACACCTGCACATCGTTTGCAGTGACAAACGCAGAAGGTGTTATCATCTATGCCGGAATTTTGCAAAGATTCACTTCAATATTTACAGCTGAAGCAGCTGCGATACTTGAAGCAGTAATCTTTGCCTCCCAGAAATGTAGCAAGCACTTAATTTGCACCGATAGCAAATCCTCAATCGAAGCTATCTTAAACCCCACAAATGACACCCCGATGATAATTAAAATCCACAATATAATTTCAATACATATAGGTGCAATCAAAATTATGTGGATTCCTGGGCACTCTGGGATAAATGGTAACGAAAAAGCTGACAAGAGAGCGAAAGAGGCGAATAAGGAACCTCTACACACATTTGACTATATCACTTGCAATGACATAAAGATACTAGCGAGAGAACTTGCCGCAGATAACGCAGCAAGTAAATGGAACATTTATCAGCATCCTTATAAAAACTTTAACCCCTTTGGGGGAAAAAATATCTACACTCCATCTGCATTATGTCACCAAGCAAAAATCTTTACTCGACTGAGAATCGGTCACACACTCATGACACATGCCCACCTGCTCAGCGGTTCACCGAAGCCTACATGCCCTTTTTGAGGCTCCAACGAATTTACTACACTTCATCTGATAGATACTTGTCCTCCCCTACAAAATATCAGAACATCCTTTTTCTCAAGCATCAAACCATCGGAACTCCTCAAACAGACAACGGTATGCAATTTAAATAAGATTTGTGATTATGTATCCAGATGTAAGTTAAGGCTATAAGATATTTTTATTATACTAATAACCGAAGGCCATAGTAGCCAGTGCTTTAGCTCTTTAAGTGGAATAGTTATTTATAATTGTTACTCTTTTAATAAATAAATAAAAATAAAATAAAAAATTGTGACGCAACTAATTTTAACTTACCACGTTTTTTCACAAGTAAAGAATATCAAACTACTCAACTCCCGCCAGGGATAAAAACGATTGCTGTTGCATAGTACGGTTCATGAAAGAAAAATGTTATGTAGTCAAATTTGAATTCAAACTTAATTTGCTGGAAAGCAATCCGTTAAAGTACTTCGAGGAAATGGAAAATAAGAGCCTGGCATTGAATTTTCAATAAAGCAGAGCAATATATGAATGCAACCATATATGCACATCATACCTGTAGTGAAAACTTTCAATCACTTCACAAACGCATATTTCTTTTATGCATTCCATTTCATTGATATTTTTTACACTCAATAAAAAGGAAAGAAAAGAGCTGAAAATGGAAAGAAATTCAACAAATAAAGAAATCAGACAGCTGGAAGGAATTTTGTTGCTACGCTTCGTTATTCTTTTTTTTTTTCTCTTTTCAAATTGCCCCTATAAAACAACGCCAGTAACTTGAATTGCACAGCAGCCGTTTATAACGGTAATGTGCTGCTTTGACATATAAAAACAGTTGTTGCATGAACAAAGAACAGCTGCAGCCAAACAACTGCAATTGCAACATGCAATGTAACGTGACAAGCAATTATTGTCGGATGCTAAAGAGTAAAGCGATGAAAGCATGGAAACAAGTTATTTAATAGAAAATAATGAATGTAATACAAACAAGGCAGAAACAGCTATTAAAAGTTTGGCGAACAATTAAAAATATATGTATGTGTAAAAAATTCAGTGAATTAATTGTTTTCATGTGGAGTGGGTTGTATGTTCCAGATGGATTTTAATCATCTTTAATAAAGTAGAATTTTTTTAAATGTTTATTTTATTGATTGATTTTATGATCCGTAAAAATGTTATCATTTGCCATATACAGGAATAGGTTGTAATACAGATTATAATACCCATGTATAAGAAGCTCTTAGCCAATCTCCTGGTGATGCACTAGCGATGTGTGCTGCCTCGCATGCTCCTGATGGAACACAACTTCTCCCCCATTAGCCGGAGCTAGACCTCTACTATTCATTTTATTTATGAACGATATTTGTACCTGCTTCTCGTTTGACAATTCTCTTTTACTTATGTCTGGTGTGATTTGAAAATATTTTCTGCGATTAGAAATACAGAGGATGTTCCGGAAAGAACATCACCGGAACAACCTTGATTTATATCCGGCCAATGACTGCAACGCCGGCAGCTTTCTCCGTACGTACATGTATGGGGAATTTTTATCTTGCTACTCGGAACAGAGGATGTTGTTATGTTGCAATGGGATATTAAATGCTCTCGTTCATTGGTGCACTAATTCTGGCATCTCTTTAAATATCAGGAACTGATTCCACGTTAATTTCGCGAAAATTTTACTTCAACAGTCATATTAGCTTTGTTTTATTTACTTCTTATTTTTCCTTCTCTCTAAGTTACACTCTCACATTACTGTTCCCTTTATTTGTTCGCTCTAGATTAGAGAGTACAACATTTATCTGGAGGTCCTGCAAACAATGTGCAGTATAGAGAATTGAACGCGTACAGTGTAATACTATCCCCCGGCCGCCGTAGCCGAATGGGTTGGTGCGCGACTAACATTTGGAATTCACAGAGAGAACGTCGGTTCGAATCTCGGTGAAAACACCAAAATTAAGAAAAACATTTTTCTAATAGCGGTCGCCCCTCGGCAGGCAATGGCAAACCTCCGAGTGTATTTCTGCCATGAAAAAGCTCCTCATAAAAAATATCTGCCGTTCAGAGTCGACTTAAAACAGTAGGTCCCTCCATTTGTGGAACAACATCAAGACGCTCACCACAAATACGAGGAGGAGCACGGCCAAACACCCAAGAAGAGTGTAAGCGCCAATTATATATATATAGGTATATCCCTACCCATAATTCCCAATTTATTGTAATTAATTTAAATTGGAGGAGGATAAAAAGGAGGATGCTTCTATATGTAGAAGTCCACGCAAGTGGGGAAAGTTACTGATCGCCATTCAGTTGGGAGTGGACAGGCCAATTCTTCTGCATATGATTCAAGCAGCTCACAACTCCCGGGATTAGCCCAAGTATACTCTGGGTAGCTTTCGAACACCCGTTCGGGAGTGAGCTAGCGTGAGAAGGCGAAACATTCCAGGATAGCTGGTTGTGCGCTGGGTTTGGGACCCACCACTTAAAACTCAAATGCATGCATCAGCTCCTATGCAAAATATGGTCGGATGAAAGCATGCCTGCCGATTAGAATTTAAGTGTGCTCTGCCCAATCCATAAGAAGGGAGATCCTGCAATCTGTGCCACTTACCGCGGCATTAGTCTTCTAAATATCGCCTATAAGGTTCTAGCGAGCGTATTGTGTGAAAGGCTGAAGTCCACCGTCAACCACCTGATTGGACCTTATCAGTATGGCTTTAGACCTGGAAAGTCTACGATCGACCAAATATTCAAATACGCCAAATCTTGGAAAAGCCCCATGAAAGGAGAATCGACACACACCATCTTTTCGTCGACTTCAAAGCTGCATTCGACAGTACGGAAAGGAGTTACCTGCATGCCGCGATGTCTGAATTTGGTATCCCCGCAAAACTAATACGGCTATGCAAGATGACGTTGCTGAATACCAGCAGCGCCGTCAGGGACCTCTCCGAGCCGTTTGATACCAAACGAGGTTTCAGACAGGGTGACTCGCTGCCGTGTGACTTATTTAACCTGATGTTGGAGAGCATAGTACGAGCCACAGAACTGAATCGCTCAGGCACAATATTTTATAAGAGCGTACAATTGTTAGTTCTGCCTTCTCCAAACTGGATAAAGAAGCAAAGCGAATGGGTCTGGTGGGGAACGAGGACAAAACGAAGTACCTCCTGTGATCACACAAACAGTCTGCGCGCTCGCGTATCGGCACCCACGTCACTATTGACAGCTATGATTTCGAGGTTGTAAAAGATTTCGTATACTTAGGAACCAGCATTAACACCGATAACTATGTTCAACATGCCAACATCCGTTGAGGCGACGCTTGGAGTGTTAGAGAGAAAGATTCTGAGCCAGATTTTTGGACCTTTGCACGTTGGAACGGCGAATATCGCAGGCGATGGAATGATGAGCTGTATGAGCTTTACGATGGCATATACATAGCGCAGCGAATAAACATCCACCGGGTACGTTGGCTGAGTCATGTCGTCCGAATGGATACAAACACTCCAGCTCTGAAACTATTCGATGCGGTATCAGCTGGTGGTAGCAGAGGAAGAGGGCGGCCTCCTCTACGTTGGAAAGATCAGGTGGAGAAGGACTTGGCTTCCCTTGGTGTGTCCAACTGGCGCCGGTTAGCACGAGAAAGAAACGACTGAAGCGTTTTGTTAAACTCGGCCAAAATCGCGTAAGCGGTTATCGCGCCAATTAAGAAGAAGAACAAGAATTTAAAGTACCTAGAAAATAGGGATCTCACTTTCTTATTTTACATTAATTTTGATTGTTCTTCTAACTAAATAAGTAAGTGTTCATCTCTGTTACTTTCCCATTTTATTTTAAATTGTTTAACACGAATTATGCACGAGTTGCCTACTCACTTAATGAAATTTCTCGAAACACACATACAAATCTTGATGAAAGTCAACCTTGGCTTAGACAGTACCTTACTTTTCACCACCAGCAACCATCAGTCCCAGAAATGAGTCACTTTAGTTGCGATTTAGGGCAGATTCGTTTATTTATTTTTACAATTATTAAATGAATTTTCGATTCGGAAGGAACGTTTCAGACTGGTAATCGTTCATTACTGGATATTTTTCGACACAGTGACACAATGTATGCGAGATAATTCGCACCTAATATCTCTATTCTGAATTCGGAGAACGTATCCGTGAAAGGCCAAAATGAAGAAAAAGTGTTTTCTAACAGCGGTCGCCCTCGGCAGGCAATGGCAAGCCTCCGAGTGTATTTCTGCAATGGAAGAACTCTTTATAAAAAATATCTGTCGCTCGGACTCGGAGGTAAGCTCTCACTTATTGAAAAAATGTTTAATTGCCTCCCATTGTTTTACTGAATGCATATTGAAACGAAACTACCAATGGAAATAGGCAGCATCCCTGCAGGAAAACCAACCGCCTTATAACACGTGACCATGCCACTAATAAAAGTGCTTTTATGGATATAAATATTATTACAGTTTTATAAAACATATAAATTATTTCTTTATTATATCTACTGGGTTTTCTGTGAGACTACTTTGCCCTTTCCGCAATAACACAGACACGTTTGGTAAGTTTTCCTTCCAGTGATAGTTTTCTTTTCCAGCAGAATGTGATAAAACACTAAGCACATAATGGGTAAACTTTACCTAATTATATCTTTAGTGCATGCAGCAATAAATATATCTTCGCCCAAGCAAACAATAAGGTGAGAATGAATGGACGGCCGTAATTTATAGTATCACATATTCACACAAACATACTTAAAAGAGTTCACACCATAATTATATAATTAATTTACTTGCAAATGCACAAAACAACATTCAAGTACATTTGTAATGTGAGTATGAATTACTTGCCTGCGGATAGTACATCACATAAATATTTGCCATTATGCATTAATGGCTTAGAAAGGAAGAGAGACGTATCATCCAATATAAGAAACGAGAGACCGAAATACGTGAGTGTAAGCAGCTTGAAATGCTGGCCAATAGGAACAATGCCCGAAAATTCTACCAGAAAGTTCGGCGGCTTACAGAAGGTTTTAAGACCAGGGCGTTTTCCTGTAAGAACAAAGACGGCGATCTGGTGACTGACATCCAGAGCATACTTAAATCATGGAGGAAACACTTCTCGAATCTGTTAAATAGTGATAGCTGCGCATGTCACAGATAATGTGAAGACCCCCGTTTGGGGTAAACGTTGACGACGGGACTGTCGTTCCAGTACCCGACCATGATGAGGTGAGAATAGAGACAACGCGGCTAAAGAAGAACAAAGCGAGTTGCTGGCTGAGCTATTCAAACACGGCGGCGAGGAGCTGGTAAGGTGCATGCATCAGCTTCTATGCAAAATATGATCGGATGAAAGCATGCCTGCCCATTGGAGTTTAAGTGTGCTCTGCCCAATCCACAAGAAGGGTGATAATGCAATCTTAATATCACGTATAAGGTCCTAGTGAGTGTTTTGTGTGAAAGGCTGAAGCCCACCCTCAATCAACTTATTAGACCTTATCAGTGTGGCTTTAGACCTGGAAAGTCCACCATCGGTCAAATATTCACAATACGCCAAGTCTTGAAAAAGCCCCATGAAAGGATAATCGGCACACACCATCTTGGTGTCTCCGCAAAGCTAATACGGCTTTGGAAGATGACGTTGCTGAGTACTATCAGCGCCGTCCGAATCGGGAAGGACCTCTCCGAGCCCTTTTATACCAACCGAGGTTTCAAACAGAGTGACTCTCTTGCCAGCAAGTTCTCTATTGCCAAGCAAGCGCTTTGGACTAAGTAGGCAATAGTAGTAAAGTGCTCCCTCGTCGAACAAAACTCTCAGCAAACATTCCGGTTGGACGATGGCAACATCCGATGAGGTGTCACTTGGAATATTTGAGAGAAAAATTCTGCTGAGAGTTTTTGGACCTTTGCACGTGCACGTTGGACTTTGCAGACGATGGAAGGATGAGCTGTCTGAGCTTTATGACATAGACATTGTGCAGCAAATAAAGATCCAGCGGCTACGTTGGGTGGGTCATGTCGTCCGAATGGGTACTAACGCCCCGACTCTAAAAGTATTCGATGCGGTACCAGCTGGTGGTAGCAGAGGAAGAGGAAGGCCGTCTGAACGTTGGGAAGATCCGATGGAGAAGAACTTGACTTCAGTTGGTGTTTCCAACGGTTAGCACGAGAAATAAATGATTGGCGCGCTTTATTAAACTCTGTGTCAAAATCGCGTAAGCGGTTATTGCGCCAATCAAGAAGAAGAATAAGGATGTGCTAAACTCGGTCCGCACCGAAAATCAGACAGACGTATGGAAATTTAGTAATATTAAAGTTTGGGCAAGTTTTGTCACCTCGTTATTGAGCAGCAAGTTTTGTCTCAAACGAGGACGTGTCAGTGCTCATTTTTTCAAAACTTTATTTGCTTTGTATTTTTTTTATGTTCACTTTCACTGTACTAAAGCTAAGTAATTTCTGTTAGTTTATAACAGAGAAATCACGATTTTTTTAGTTCATAATTTACTTAAACGTTTGACATTTACGAAATGGGACGCTATACGCATGAACAAAATTGGGAAATATTGAAAAACCTATTCCCAAAGTGGTGAGTCTTCTTCTTCTTTTCCGATTTTCACATCGGTGGCTACGTGAATAAGCAAAATTGTCGGATTTGGGGCTCAGAAAATCCACACGTTACTGTAGAGAAGCAAATGCATCCACAACGAGTCACTGTTTGGTGCGGTTTTTGGTCTGGCGGCATCATCGGGCCATTTTTTTCGAAAATGAGCGAGGAGCCGCGGTTACAGTAAATGGCGAGCGTTACCGTGACATGCTCAACGAGTTGTTTCCAAAAATTGAAGGGGATGACATGGACGACATTTGGTTTCAACAGGACGGTGCAACTTGTCACACTGCCAAAGTTACACTCGAACTTTTGGTTACCGTTTTTGAAAACCGAATAATCAGCCGAAATTCCGATATCAATTGGCCGCCTCGGAGCTGTGATTTAAGCCCGTTGGACTATTTTTTCTGGGGATCCATTAAGGACAAATGCTATGCGAACCATCCAGAGACGATTGATGCTTTAAAACACGAAATCGAAGTTGCCATTCATGAAATTGTAGCCCAAACAATCGAAAATGTGCTTAAAAATTGGGTTATCGAATGGCCTACTGTAAAGCCAGTCGTGGCAGTCATTTGAACGATATTATTCATAAATGACAATGTTCAATCATCAAAATAAAAAAAAGTTTGAAAAAATATTGATTAGTTTTTTTTCTTTATAGTCGATTCAAAAAGCAAATTTTACATGGCTCACCCTATACAAGTATGCATGAACAAATGCTTTTCAAGTCTTCAGGGTAGGCAAGCTGACAGTAGCTTTTGATTTCATCTTATGCATCGCTAAAGTTATTAAAAAAGCGCCTAGAATCTAACAAATTCACATCCATAGAAATGTAACAAATTCGCAGCATCATCATGAAAAGGATATTGGATATGATGAAGGCTTGATGTCTTGATTGCATTCATGTGATACTTAAGTGAAACACAAATACGGCAATATTAACTAGTTATTTAATTACCTATACCCGAAAGACCTCATTATATTCAGTTATCTAATAAAATACTGTTTCCTCTCTTACCCTCTCGCATTTGTGTGCAACATAGCTATCATACAATTAGTAAAGCAAATGTGGTGGATTTCGGTTAAGTGAAATCGCTCAAAAACTCTTACTTAAAATAAGAGCCTAGGTTCCTATCCTAAAATTTCGGCCTCTTAAGCACTAAAAAATAAATTTAAATAAAGTTCAGTGCAGAATTTTGTTATAAATGAATTACCCAATTACCAAAAACCCGTTTTTTATATCTGGGATACACATCAGTCCTACCGATGTATGTTGAACTGAATGTTAAAGTAATTGCTCATATTTTCTCCCTCTCTTTGGATATATCTTTGCTATTACACTGTTCCTTGACTTGGCAAGTCTTTCAGCAACGAACATAAACATTTTTGAATATTTTAAAAATTAAAAAGTAGTTATTCAGTAAGGTTGAAGGTTTTCTTCGCGTCCCAAAATTTTGATGAACCAGCGAGTCAGTCAGTAGACAAAGTAGCGATTCTTCAATTTGTCTTCTAATTGAAATAGTGATGTGAATTTATATACCAAATTGCATACTTTTATTTGAAACGGTAACGAAGTTGTAATAAAGCAAAAACTCGTAGAAACGTAACCACACGCAAGCGGGGCGTCGCATTGTTCTGCTTATTGATTAAAATAAAAATAAATAATTGGCGCGTACATTTCTGTTAGGTGTTTGGCCGAGCTGCTCCTCCTATTTGTGGTGTGCGTCTTGATGTTGTTCCACAAATGGAGGGACCTACAGTTTCAAGTCGACTCCGAACGGCAGATATTTTTATGAGGAGCTTTTTCATGGCAGAAATACACTCGGAGGTTTGCCATTGCCTGCCGAGGAGCGACCGCTATTAGAAAAATGTTTTTATTAATTTTGCTTTCACCGAGATTCGAACCAACGACCTCTCTGTGAATTCCGAATGGTAATCACGCACCAACCCATTCGGCTACGGCGGATTGTTGATTAAGTCATGACAAAAGTGGAATATTTAAAAAGCGGCAATGAGAAAGCGTGCTGCATGTAAGTCTGCCTCTTTGAGTAGAAATGCCAACTTTTCATGCCGGTGAAATAGTTTATACTTATAGTTTATATACTTATTTTGAAAGTTCATTGTTAAAGGCTGAGACATATAAATCAACCTATCTAGTTGGGAATATTTCCAATAAGCTTAGGTATTGCAACTACAATTCAGAATTAGAGCTTAGTTCTTCCAGATTTTGTTGCCATTACGAACTTTGAGAAGCTGACTGTAGAACACTCACTGATGACTTAGATCTGCTATTTTAATTTATATTTCACTCTACGTTTATATTCTTAATATTATGAATGCATTATAAGATATCTGTCGACGCTGATTTTGAAGTCGGGAACCTTTTAGAGGATTAAAACGGCGCTTCAGTGCTACTTGCCAGACTGGAACTTCAACCATTGCACTTTTTAGAGGAATATGCGGGTTTAAGGTCACTAGGGTTCTCCTTTCATCGACAGCCTGGGGCAGTGCTCCAACCTAAATCCCATCAACCTTCTTCATTACATCATCGGATATGGTTGGCTGTAGATATCAGCCCATTGGAGGTCTTAAAATGTTATCAAAACGGCGCTTTAGCGCTACTCGGAAGGACCAGACTGGTGATTTAATCATTTCAATTACACAAGTCGTAAGCTCATATTGCTTTTGTGCACTTGCAATACTTTGGCCAAGATATGTGTTTGAGTAGCGTTGAGTAGCAAAACAGGCAGACTATGCATTTAAAATTATTGTACGATTATATAGTTTTTGCTATAACATAATGCATAATAACATAATAAGTTAATGAAATGAATAAATAAATCAAATGGAAATTAAAGGGAAGTACGTTCAATAGAACCACAGAAAAATACAGAAAAAGTCAGCACCTGAGAGGCCACACATATGATGTTTGTTCTTTGCTATTCATTTCAGCATTTTGGCATACAATCGATGAAATGTAAAGAATTAAATGTATGTGCACGTCTATATGTACGCACTCCGCTACTTAATTTTGCATAGCACGAGAAGAACCAGCCGCCCTTCACAGTTAACAATGAGCATTTTTTTGTAACGGCATTAATTTGTTCGCGAATGTTTAAAAAATAATTTCCATGGAAATAAATCACGCACATGCTTGGCTTAGACACACTGGCATACGTCTACACATTCTAAAAGGAATATCCACAAATCATATTGAAACCAGATGAATGTAATACCAATTTATAGGCACGTGCCCGGCAAAAACAGCTGATACCACATGGAAAGGAGAAATATGTATATGCATGTTTTAAGTTGGAGAAAGAAAGAAGTACTAGTAGTACATAGGTCAAATACTAAAAAGTTTGTTGAAAATTGGCTAAAACTTACAAGAAACCGAAGTCCTTCCATGACGTTTGCTTAACTGGTACGGTAGCCAAGCAAGCTTTTATTTTTGGTATATTGCTCGTAAATACTCGTATGATTCCAATAATATTCATTTTACTATAACTGGTAGAATAAATTGGATTGATACGGATTTTGGGCAAAAAGTAAGGTGAATTTATTTGTCAAACTTCGCGGTATTAAAATTTCGCTCTAGGTATTTTTTTCACGAGTAGGCAGCAATGTTAATAACATCTGGGCCAACTCTCATGTGAATGTCAATATCAGTAATATATTTACGCTTGTGTTTACCAAACGACCAAGAGTGCATTTTTCGATTTTTACAATGTCTGATTTGATTGAGCAGAGAAGTGCCATCAAATTTTGTTTGCGGAATGAAATTTCGGCTGCGGAAACGTTTAGCATGTTGCAGAAGGCATTTGGTGATTCGACCATGTCGCAGAAAAATGTTTATAAGTGGTACAAAGACTTCAAAGAGGGTCGAGAACGTGTTGATGACTTGGAGCGCTCCGGACGACCATCGACGTCAACAGATGACCAACACGTCAATAAAGTGAAGGAGTTAGTGCTCAAAAATCGTCGGTTGACTGTTAAAGACCTTACTGATATGATCGGAATATCAGAAGGATCTGCGAAAACCATTTTGAAAGACCAATTGGGTCTACGAAAAGTCAAATCTCGTTTGGTACCGAAAACTCTCAATTTCTTGGGAAAAAGTCGTTGCGTTGATGTGTGTGAAACAATGCTTTCAGACTATCAGGACAAGCTCAAATGCATCATTACGGGAGATGAGACTTGGATTTATGCTTACGACCCTGAAACAACCGACCAATCAAGCGAATATCGTGCTAAAGGCGAGGCCAGACCGAAAAGAGCACGTCAAAGTCGTTCAAAAATAAAGGTCATGATGACAGTTTTTTTCGATTTTCGTGGTGTGGTGCACTATGAATTGCTTCCACCTGGCCAAAGTGTTAATAAGGAATATTATTTGAGCGTTATGCGTCATTTACGTGAAGAAATTCGTCTAAAAAGACCAGAATTATGGGCCAACAACTCTTGGTTTTTGCATCACGATAATGCACCGTCTCACACTGCACTCGTTCTTCGTGACCATTTCGCCAAAAATTCCACGCATATCGTTCCGCAACCACCGTATTCGCCTGATTTGGCTCCGTGTTACTTCTGGCTATTCCCAAAACCCAAGAGACCACTCCGGGGAACGCGTTTCGAGTCGATTGAGGAGATAAAAGCTGAATCGAAGAAGGTGCTGATGGCTTTACCGGAAATGGACTATTTGGCATGTTTCGGGGATTGGAACGGCGAGAACAAATTCGCAGGAAAAAGTTCCGTTATTCTGCTGAATATTTGCATGATTAAATAAAACTAACTTAATTAAGAAAAAGTATTATAATTTCATAACTATAACAGACTTAACTTGTAACAGAACTTATGCCATGACTAAGTAAAGGGTTTTCCAATAAGAGGTGTTATGATCAATGGTTTCGTTGTTTGTGTGGCACGTAGCGCCGTCTTGTTGAAAATGAACGTTGCCCAGATCAATACCATCTAATTCCGGCCATAAAAGCCGTTAATCATCTCTCGATAGCGCAATCCATTCAGCGTAACTGTTGCTGCAGCTTCGTTTTCGAAAAAGTAAGATCCAATGCCTCCGCCGGACCATAAACCGCACCAAACAGTCACACGTTGAGGATAGAGAGACTTTTCAACAATAACTCTTGGATTTTCTGAGCCCCAGATCCGACAATTTTGCTTGTTGACGAAGCCACCGAGGTGGAAATGGGCCTCATCTGTCAAAATGATTTTTCGATGGAATTACGGATCATTTTCATGTATTTCAACGACGAAATCAGCAAAGACATGACGTTGTTGATGATCGGCCGGCTTGAGTTCTTGTGTTAACTGGACTTTGTAAGCCTTAAGACCCAAATCTTTATGCAAAATACGGTGTAATGACGTTTGTGGAATGTCTAATTCCAAAGAACGACGAGGAATGGACAAACCTGGGTTTTCTTCAGCTACAACAGCAATATTTTTGGCTGTTCTTGAGCGACGTGCACGGGTTTTATTCTTCACATCACTAACTTGTCACCAATTTCTGTATTGCGGTCCGGCAAGGTGCTTCGCGATGACCCAAAAATGTTCGAGTTTTACGAACCGTCTCTGCCAAATTTTCACCATTTTTATACTGAATTTTAATAATTTCAATGCGTTGTGTAAGCGTATATCGTTCATCATTGAAGCTCAAGTAAGCGTATATCACATATCATTGAAAAATGGATCCCATACCACAATAATGTAAGAAAGAGCACCTGAATTAAGCAATCTGAAGCTTCTCAAATAATAGCAAAGACGGGATTGATGCCAAGGAGCGTAGTATTGCAATGTGGTTGGCGAAAATAGGCGATAAATAGTGACCAGATGATTGATTCTGTCCTTTACTGGCAACAATTGATGAGATTGAACGAAGCGATTCATCAAATTAAAACAGCTAGAACTAATGAATAGAAGTGGCGTTACAAAATTCAATCAGACAACCACAGACCAAGTGCATATGTCAAAAACCGAGAGAGTTTTCCTAGGAAGCTTTTACGCATCCATCACATAGTTCTAACCAGCCCCTAAGGCCATAAATTGTTACAAATTATTTGCAATTAAACCGGTTTTCACTCAAAAGACTCCTAAGTTCTATCACGATGGAATCATGAGGGCTTTATTCAAAAATACGAAAGATCGTCGATCAAAATGTCAAAGTATTTGGTTGAAGTAAGTAAAAAAAAAGTTTTAACTTTTCTTAAAATTGTTGACAAAATTTTTAGGCAGCAAATATAATGAACTGTGAGCAGGCTAATAATTATTTCCACTCCATTATGTTCAATCCAATACTTTTCTTAAACAGAATAATAAAAAAAATAGCCCATTAATAACCGTAATACGCAATAAAAGTAAAGAGAAAAATACTATTGTACAATATTCACTTGTAAAAGCTAATAAAACGAGTGACCAATCACAATCTTAAGGCCCTGTAGCGCGCAGCATCGCTGCTAATTTTCTTGCTTACGGCGCTGTATGTTTTAAATGTAAACATGCTGATGGCAACCAACTGCCACACAAGTAAATACATACAAAGGAAAGGAAAATTATTCGGAGTTTTCAGCGCGCTTGTGTGAGTCTCCAAGTACTCAAGTTGGAATAGTTGGAAGGGAGAAAATATATGAAATTGCGCGAATGTTATGCAGATTTTCTTCTGAGCCTCAAAAGGCGAAAGAGGGTCAGGCTTGTGGGTAACGATAATGCTGTAATTCATTTTATTATTTTAAGAAGATTATACGCAGAATTTATGAGAAAGAAAGGGAAGAAAAGCGACAGCTTTTAAAGGAGATCAACTCTTTTTATGTGAAGATTTTTGGGATAAGTTAGGCAATTTAAGGTTTCGTATGAAATAAATAAAAATGAGTATTACTGATAAATAGCTATATTTGTTTGGTATAAACTTGAAGTAAAGAGAAAAGTAGAAAAAATTACTTCAGTGAATGAAAAAGTTCACAATCATCGTTTTTAGTTGGGACATATTTGTTTCTATTTGTTTGGTTTTTGGCATGTAATTGAGAAAATTGGTGGTCGCCGTACATAAATAGGTTGATGCGTCACTAACATTAGGTGGTGACTGAGTTTGAAAGCTTGGGCATGAAACACCAAATTATAGAAAAAGTTTTTTTCTAATAGCAATTGTTCCTCGGTAGACAATGGCAAACCTCATATTATATTTCTGCCACGAAAAAGCTCTTCTCAAATATCGAACAAAGAATTTGTCTTAAATATTGGGTGTTTCAACGGGATTTCGTTGAAAATCTCGCAGAAAGTCTATGGCCGGTGTGCGACTCATTCCAAGAGAGTTGAATTTTTTTCAAAAAATTCATCAGAAGAAGGCGGCTGAAGACATGCTTGGGCAAGTGAATTCGGACCCAACGTTTATCCAGCGCATCATAACTGGTGATGAGACGTGGGTATATGAGTTTCACATGCAAACCAGTCAACAGGCGGCTGAATGGCGCTATCCACATGAGCCGAAACCCAAAAAACCACGTCAAAGTCGGTCAAAAGAGAAAGTCACGCTACTCGTTTTATTTCATTATCATGGCGTTGTGCGCTCGAAATTCATTCAAAATGTTTCTACGGTAAATAAAAATATTATTTGGAAGTTATGTGACGTTTGAGAGAAAATGTGCGTAGGACACGGCCCAATTTGTGGAAAGAAAACTCATGAATCTTGCACCATGATAACGCACCGTATTACAAGGGTCAATACGTGAACATTTTTTTGACCAAAAACTCTACAAATATCATCGAACAACCACCGTATTCACCGGACTTAGCCCCCTGTGACTTTTTTCTTTTCCCAAAACTTAAATTGCCACTCCGTGGACGCCGCTTTGAGTCGATAGAGGCCATAAGGAGAATTCCCTGAAAGAGCTACAGAAGATCTCTTCAAACGCGTTTAAAAAGTGCTTTGATAACTGGACGGAATAAATGTTGGCATATGTGTATTGCTTCGAATGGAGCCTATTTTGAAGGCGAAAAAATAAATTTTGATGATTAAACAATTAGTTTACGTTTTATTAAGCAATTTCCTGTACTTTTTTGACAGTAGTATAAACGCAATGTAACACACGCTGCTGAATTGTTTATGGCTTGATTTGTATTTTATACCAATTTTTTCACAACGTTTTCCTACAGGTAGCGTGAAGACTTTTTATAAGGTATGCAATTCGGCTATGACCTACTTTTTCCTTCAGCGTTTTATAAGTGGCATCATAAAGTTCAGTTGTGCCACTTAAAAAGCTGCACTGTATCAAACTTTAGTTATTATGTTCTTCAGATCACGTAACATCGTTAATTGCAAAGCGTTGTTGCCGAAATGTTTGAGTTGGTACTACATTGAAATAAGAATATATTTAAACAAAACTCAGAAACTCCGCAATAAATAATAATAATAAATAGAGATGAAGCGTTCAATTTTTTTTTACTTTTTCAGTTTTAATTTATTTTATATTAGGCTAAATTAAATAACAGAATGTGAACCTGAGCTAATTAAACTGTGAGTGTATTTGAATACTAGTATCGCGCGTTGTCGAGAATTCGACCAATAACAATTCTCACTGTGAGTAGTAGATTTTATCAAGAGAAAAGGTTTTAGTTTGAATGGGAGATGATATGCCCCCTTTCCCTTTTTTTCACAATAAGACTAGTGTTGACAATTTGTGTAACTATATCAAATCTTATTACCAAAGCTTTTGTGGTTCCGGAGAAAATCGATTTGGAAATTTCAGTTTACGTGGGAGGCGTCACGCCCCTTTTCCAATATATACTGATATCCATCATAAGTACGGTAATATAGAATTTATGCATTCGTGCCAAATTTCAACCCTCTAGCTTAACTGGTTTTACAAACATATTGGTTTTTAAATTCTGGTCTATATGCCACATGCCACACCCCTATATATCGGGGATAACATTTTTGCACTAAAGGAAGTTCATTGAAATCGGGCGAAAGCTAAACACGAAAAAGGGGTTAAAATCTTTTAGTGTTCTTTCTAGTGTTTCTTTCTTTTGAGATACTGCTCAAGTGCGCGAACAATTTTAGCCGGTAGAAGTTTTTCACATAATGGAGCTAATATACTGAAACCATTTGGAGATTTTTTTCCTTTACGGATATGGTGGTCATCCTAAGACTCATTGATGCTTCCGCATAGCATCAGCCAACCAGCATTGCTATTTAGTATTATGTGAAATAAAAGATTCTCAACATTTTTTCGCTTTATTTCGATGATGAAATTAACACTTTGCAAATGATTTTGAATAGTTTGCCGACTAATCTGCAATTTTTATGGAATGGAATAATTCTCACTTCGTCATCCAATATTCTGCCCTACATTACAGCTTGGGCGTGGTGAGAAAGCATGGTTTCAGGTCATCTAGAAAGAAATTTGCTTCATAATTACTTCCCCAGTCACCAAAAGCAGAGTCACAATAAATATTTAGGAGACGGAGCCACACTAACATCCTTTAAACATTATGCTGTTAAATAATTTTATATTCCCTATTAAGCGAATGAAGCGTTTTTGTTTTAAAGCGGGCATCGATAGCATCTCCCCAATAGTGGAAAGGAGCTTGCAATTACAATTTGTCTTAAGAGAAGAAATGATTCGCTTATGACTTTGGTTGTGGTATGGATTTGATGATGAAGGACGGGCTTGGCCTACTGAAAAAGGTGAAGTCGTTTAAGTTGAATTTTTTCAACTGTTTTTTCAACTGTTTTCTCAACGTTCACTTACTTTCCCACTGTACGAGGGGTGCCTTTTATATGTCGGGACTTGGCAACCCTGGTGTTGCAATCTTGCAACTGACAGCTGTATCGCAAAGTTTGACATTTTTTGGCTTTTACGTACTCAGAACCTTTTGAAATACCAGCGCTATTTGTGTTGTTTACAGTAACTTAAAAGATTCATCTCGGTCCAAAAATGGAATTAAGTCGTGAACATTTTCGTGCGATTATTTTTTACAACTTTCGACGTGGATTAACTCAGCAACATTGCATGGATGAACTTAATTCATTTTTTGGCGATGAAGCTCCATCAAGGACCAGTGTTTATCGATGGTATGGTGGATTCAATCGTAATCGTAGTTCACTCCAAGACGAATTTCGTGAAGGTCGTCCAAAATCAGTTGTTGTTCCGAAAACCATTGATGCTGTGCGCGAACTGATATTGCAAGATCGTTATGTGACCTATCGTGAGATTGAGACAATCTTAGGCATTAGTGGGACCAGCATACATTCAATATTGCATAAACATTTGACTGTCAAAAAAATTTGTTCGCGTTGGATCCCACACAATTTGTCAATCGCTCAAAAAAAGGCTCGTGTCGATTGGTCGAAGGAAATGCTCAAAAAATACGATCGCGGGCCTTCGAAACACGTCTATGACATCGTGACAGATGATGAATCATGGATTTACGCGTATGAGCCCGAAAGTAAACAGCAGTCGACTGTATGGGTGTTTCAAGATTGACCAAATCCAACAAAAGTTGTTCGCGCACGAAGCACTTCCAAGCGAATGGTCACCTGTTTTTTCGGAAAAAGTGGACATGTCGCAACCGTACCACTAGAACAACGCAGAACAGTAAATTCTGAGTGGTACACAACCATTTGTTTGCTAGTTGTCTTCCGAGAAATTAGGAAAACCAATCGCCAAAGACGGATCACTCTTCACCAGGACAATGCGAGCTCTCACACATCGGCTCAAACAACTGCATTTTTGAGCACCCAAAACATCGAATTAATGGGTCATCCGCCGTATAGTCCTGACTTGGCACCGAATGACTTCTTTTTATTCCCGTACGTAAAAAACAAAGTGAGAGGTCAACGTTTTTGGACACCTGAAGAAGCGGTTGCGGCATTCAGAATGCATGTTTTGGAGGTACCTCATTCAGAGTGGCAAAAGTGCTTCGACAATTGGTTCAAATGCATGCAAAAGTGTATAGATCTTCATGGAGAATATTTTGAAAAACAATAAAGTGATTTTCGATGATTAAAATGTGTTTTTGTTCTCTAATCCCGACATATAAAAGGCACCCCTCGTATATGTAACATTACGGTCATCGAGCAAGTTTCAAAAGACATATTTTTTATGATATTACTTACTTGCTTATCATTGCTCTACGGTTATAAAGACAACAACCAACTAAATTATATTAGTTATATTACAAAATAGCTGAACTTATTCTTTACTATCTGCCAGAAAAATGTACAAGGCACTTAAATGCTGAACAGTCGTTAACACAATAATTACTCCTGCAACACAGAAAACTTAAGCCATTAAAATACGTAATGATAAGAATAAAAATCAGGAAGCAAATTAAAAGCACAAAATTAAACTACAGGCAAACAAAGTGAAAAATAGTAATAAAAATGCGAAAATACTTAAGTGAAATAAGAAATTTCGCAAGTGCTAGAGGTCGCTAAAGATATGTGAAAAATGTGTTGGGCTTGGCATGATAAAGAAAGAAAAAACAGAAGGCACTTGAAAAAGGTGAGTAGTGAAATGACAACGAAGACCCCACGTACTTGTGCCAAAATTGGCAACCACAAACGCCACCGTTGTTGTGGTCACAAAACTCTCGGCCCGGCTGTACCTAAAGTTATCTGACTAGTTGCTTGCTCGCCATCATTAAAATAGCAATGAAAAGTTGACCGCGACATCCACGGTAATACCTACATGCATACACATGTAAATAAGTAGTATTTTACCGCCGCTACAAAAGTGTAATTTTTGCTGTTGTTGCCTTTAATGTGGTCGCTTTTGCTGACGATGCGTATTGTCGTGTGTGCGGCAATATTGGCATGTTCCCAGAATAAGATAATGGTCTGATAAATGTGTTTTGTTGTAGTTGTTTAGCTTATGAAACATGCATGCTATAATGCTTCTATTTTGAATAATGAAAGGATGGCGCCGAAAAAAATATGAACCCGGAAAATTTGCCATTAGTTTCTTGAATTGCCTTATAGTTCAATAGTTTTTAATTTGAATTTAAAAATTAAAGAAACTGACAAACACAATTTTTGCAAAATTTAAGCTTCCAATGTAATGTCAAAAACATTTAACAATTTTTTCCCTATGGCGGGCTTAAAATAATCAAATGCCTTTTCTAACTGCGACAGATGATGCATGGGTTTGTGGGTGACTATCATTTGGTTAATTCCGAGTTCAGTGCAAAGTAAATTGGAAAAGAAGCAAAGAAATTTCTGAATAATATAATAACTACGTTCAGTAAAGAAATCGTAGGAGGTTGAGTTTATTTCCATCTCATTTGCTATTTGAAATAACTTTATAATTGTTCTTTCATCGCTAGCTCGTGCATCTGATGCCAGTCATGCGCCTGAAGCCCTATCAAGAGGAGCCAAAGATAGAGATAAACTTAAAAGTGCTACAAGTGTATAATATTTTAAAGATCTGCTTATTTTTTTAATAATTTATGTGGATTCAGTTAGCTTGCTTCTTAAAAAACTCAATGTTTGCTAGCAGCTTAAACATATACTTACACATGCAAATAAATATAGAAAATCTGCGGCTGTTATTCAGTTGTTGCTTTGTTTATTGTCTTATTTGAACAAGTGCCTGAGGTGAATTAAAAAAACGTATATAAATGCTTAGAAATTTGAAATAGCTGAGGTATTTTAATGACAAGTTTAGAATAGCACATAATAAAAGGCCCTTCAAAAGACGCGCATAGATGATGTTTTAAAATAAAACATATAAAAATGTAGACTATTCCTGTTTCGCTATTTTTTTTTTTTCAAAATGCAACTACTAACAATTATATGTGAAAAATTATATCGCTTAAAGGGGGAGCCTCATGCAGAAGCCTCATTACCTTAAACTCAAACTTTAAACTCAATTATCTCAAAACGACTTTTTTAAAAACTGCTCGTGTTGTAACTCACAAAGTTATCGACCGATTTATTTCAAGTTCGGTGAGGCCTTTCTGTACATTACTATCAGAAGGATAAACATAAAATTTCAGATATTTCGCGTTGATAAATTACTTTTTGGAGGTTAAAACTGTCAATAAAATATCCCTAAGTTCTGACGTTTTTTTTCAAATGCTTATTTTATAATTAATTTTATACTTAGTTTTTCATTTTATAGGTTCATCCTTTCGGTTAATGTGTTATAAAAAAAACCAATTTCATTTTTTTGTTTCAGATAGATAAATTAAGAGTAATAAATAGAGCAGTTTAGGACCTCGTGCCGTAGGCAGCAGAGAAGAAATGATCCTCAGCCGCCATTTTGGAAAAAAAATGAAAAACATATTTTTTTTGTACTCTCGAAAGATTAAATAAAGTTGTGTTATACCTTCAAAATAATATAATTATTTATCACTTTTAAAAATATGTTTAAAAAATGACCGATTTTGCGGCTCCTACATGAGGCTCCCCCTTTAAATGTCCACCATGGATTGGTTAAATCCACCAAAGTGTTGATTCATGAATGCCTAATTGTTGAGTCGTCGAGATCTCGATTCTGAACCACACTTCCCGCTTCAGCAGCAATATTCTCAAGAGAACGTCCCGTCCTTTTTCTATTCTCGATAGAATTAGTTTTTGCATTACTTTTTCACCAGTTTTGTGTTTTGAATTGTTCTCTCATTTGAGCCATAATTTCCACAAACAAATCACGAATGTACATACATATAAATATATTTACGTAATATATTACTTGTTTTTACTTTCCTGCCATGGAAGGAATCGAAACTGATGATTTGAAAGAAATGCCCACAATATTTCGGGTTACTAGGGCTTACCAACTGTCGTCGCATTTATGCATCCAAATGGGGCTATAACATACTCAACCTTTGGGTTGGTTATTTTTTCAGGCTCTGAGCAAATTCAACTCCTCTTGTCAGGAGAACAATGCCTTCCCGGCAAAAGTGTTCATTATATAACTACATTGAGAAAAAACTTGTAGAGCCCAGTGGGAATGAAGTTTCTGTTGCTGCTTGAAACATCACTTGAGACTATCGAAGGATCTATTACGTATTTATTAATAGTGACTTTAATTTTGATTTACACTGGTCCAGCCTGCAGTGGGCATCGTCGGCGGCCGCCATAGCCGAATCGGTTGGTGCGTGACTACCATTCGGAATTCACAGAGAGAACGTTGGTTCGAATCTCGGTGAAACTCCAAAATTAAGAAAAACATTTTTCTAATAGCGGTGGCCCCTCGGCAGGCAATGGCAAACCTCCGAGTGTATTTCCGCCATGAAAAAGCTCCTCATAAAAAATATCAGCCGTTCGGGGTTTGTTTGTGGAACAACATCAAGACGTACACCACAAATAAGAGGAGGAGCTCGGCCAAACAGCCAAAAAGGGTGTACGAGCCAATTATGTATATATGTACATATATATAATGAGCATCGTCATATACTTTAAATATTTTTATGCTGACTATTGTTGAAAAAACGATAGTTAACTTCTTCCGATTTCCTGCTTTCAGGCAAATTTAGACCATTTCATGATAATTACTATATGTGTGAGTTTGAAAACTTTAGAGCAACATTTTATGCGAATACATACATTATTGTATCTACTATATGTGTATTGTATACCCATATGTAGATTCTGCACAACCAAGAAGCAGTTCACGTTTACACAGTATATTATCCACTGAGAGTAGAGGGATCTGAACATTTAAAGCTGGCAATTTCAAAAGTTTTAGCTTCTCGTTACATTTCCTTTTGCAAACTGCAGCTTTGCATGACCTAGAGTATTAAATAATCGACGCGTTTGTATGTATTTCGTTGACAGCTTTGCTTTTCCATTTTTGTTTGTTTGTATGAAAATCTCTGATTGGCATGAAATCCCTATGGTAACGGCAACGGTGGAATAGAAGGAGATTTTTCAGTGAAAAAATGAGAACGAGCAAGAAAGGAAGGCTAAGTGCAGTCAGGACCGAACTTTATATACCCCGTTCAATTCAGTTAACTTTAATTTGGGCTGGCTGTTAATTTTTAAAATCCAACTGATTCATGGACAATGAAAATTACAGCTTATATCATTGGATGGACGTATAAACGGTGAATAATATTTATGTCGGATCTAAATACATAAAGTGGGCAGCAATACTTGTACAAATTTTTACATACGTCATATATACTTGTTTGAGATCTTTGATTTTTTTTTCAAATTAGAGTAATTTGGCTTTCATTGTAACATAGTAGATGTATTTTTTTTTTGTTTTTGCTGTTCAAAAATAGCGATACCACAATTATTGACCAACTTCACCCGATTTCAGCACCAATCTACCTTGAATAAAAAGCATAATATGAGTACAAAGTTTCATTAAAATATAGTAATTATTTTTTCAAGTTATCGTGCAAGCAGACAGGTGGGCAGGCGGGCGAACAGACGTGTCTAAATCGACGTCATTCACCATTCTGAGCATTTCGGTATACCCGTGACTTTATCTTTCTCGATTCCTTTATGCTGTTACATCAACCGTTGCGTGAACACAAATATAATACCCTTATGCGAACGAATGTTCAATACAGAAGACTAATTTACAACAAAAGAAAGATACTTGCATTCCTCTTTTTTCGAGTCGTTAAGACACAATACTGGATATGTATAAATGAGGGAAGTTTTGCTATAGGTTGAGGCTATGTCACATACTTAAATGTTGGTTTGAAGTTTTTGTTTCTCAGTGAAATTTTTACAGTTTTTAGAAAAAGCTAAGCGCTTCTTCAGTAAATTTCTATAAAAAAACTAATACTTTTTATAAAATCGACGATATTGGATTCATGTTTATATTTTGGTTAAATATTTATTGTGGGCAAACAGAAACTTTTAGAATTGAGCATTCTACAAATAAACAGTCATACTTAGTGAAACATTGCCGATCATACTGCGAATATTTAAACATCACCTGAAATTCCATTACAATTTACAACACTTCTATAAATTTTTGTTGTTAATTTTTTGGCAAAAAAATAAGTTTTTGAGTTAGGTGAATAATCAATTCAGCAATAAATGAATAGAACGGTTAATTTTGGGATAATTCAAAAGCTTGATAGAATTATGGGCCACATAATTCACGGTGGTACATTGCGTGCTGTTAATTTGCCAAGAGGATCCACGAGAACCACACAAATGCATAACTCCAAAGTGTTTACAGCTCAGCTTCAAAGCAAGGGGCTAAACATTTTTAACTGAATTCCCCATTACCCTATCCTAGTGCAAAATCAAATTCATCTGTTTTATACCATCAGCGTCTTTTACGCTTAAAAGATAAGCAATTGTGTTACAGACTAATATAGAATGTTATTTGTTTGCCATAAAAAAACCTTCGTTTTGTCAATTAAATTCTTCTTTTTTTAAAAAACTTCTAGATTGTGAAAATATGGATTCCTTAAACTTTTACTTTTCAATAACAAAGGTTTGACGAAAACTTAAATACCAAATAAATTGCCTGTGTTATGTTCACCTTTAGAGCATCCGTCGATTGTGGTTTATTTGCATAGACCTGAGACTTCAAGAAACCCCACAGGAAAAAGTCTAGCGGGGTCAAATCGCATGACCTTGGTGGCAAATTCACGTCACCCCTGCGAGAGATAATCTTACCCTCAAATCGTTCATGCAGAATGTCAATCGTGGGGTTTGCTGTGTGGCACGTAGCGCCGTCCTGCTGGAACCACATGTCGTCTAGGTCCATATGGTTCAATATGGGCCATAAGAAATTGGTTATCATCGTTATGTAGCGCTCGCTGTTGACGGTGACCGCCTCACCAACGTCGTTTTCAAAAAAGTACGGACTAATGACGCCGCCGGCCCGAAATCCACACCAAACCGTAACTTTTTGAGGATGCATTATCACCTGGTGAACCTCGTGTGGATTGGTGTCGTCCCATATACGGCAATTTTGTTTGTTAACACAGCCATTCATCCAAAAATGCGCCTCGTCACTAAAGATGATTTTTCGCCCAAAACTGGGGTTCTCTTCCAAACGATTCGAAGCCCAGTCAGCGAACAAACGGCGTTGTCTATGGTCATCAACTTTAAGCTCCTGGGTCAGTTGGATCTTGTACGGGTGCAGGCCCAAGTCCCGACGCAAAACTCGCCAAGTTGAAGTCTGCGAAAGGCCAAGTTCTTGTGCACGGCGAGGAATAGACTGCTTCGGGTTCTGCTGTACACTTTCACGGACCGCGGCAATGTTCTCGGCTGATCTTGCGTTCCTTGAACGTATGGGTGTTGGCTGATTGTTTACTGACCCGGTCGTCTCAAATTTGGCCACCAAACGTTGAAGAGTCGACTTTGAAGGGCCACCACGTCTACCGAAAAATGGACGCAATGCGCGCAACGTTTGCGTTAATGAACACTCATTTTTATCATTTGAACGTGCTGTTCAATCGTGTAACTTGCCATGATGATTTGGCATAAACAACTGAATAATAAACAAAAGATTTGACAGGTGTCACCAAAATAAAATGGCTGCCACAGGGCGCTAAAATCGACCCGCGCCAATTGAAAAACCCTTTATAATTCTACTCGTATAACGCCGTTTTCTTAAAAGAAAAATTAGTATATGTAAAATATACTAATGAGCACTCAATATCGGATTCCGTTTATGGATAAATAGTAGCTTGTGGAAAGTTTGATGAGTAATTACATGCGATAATTATTTCATGACTCGAAATATATGCAACAAAAAATGTATATTAAGATGATACTTAAAGGGTTGGAAATAAAAAAGTAACAAAATGCAAATTAGCTCGATTTGAGAAGTTCTTCATTTCGCTTCTACAAACTTTCTCAGTAAGCTCTTTCAATAACAATTCGTGTTTTCGCTGAAAGCTATATTGCCTATTCATTAGAGGCTTAATGTGCAAATTTTGGCTCTGGCCAATACAGCGCTGCCAAAAACTTGGCACTTCATTAGCGGAATAACAATTTGATAAAATACTATAGCGATGAAGTTGGCGTGAATGTAGAAAAAACGAACAGCTGTAGGGGCAGACAAAGTTACCAAAAGTAGCAAAGTGCATCGCAGCAGGTGCTCATTGCTAATTATTAATTGAACAACCGGAAACGGATAATATCTTGTAATCTTTGAGTATATTTGTGGAATTTCTTAGCAAAGAGGCTATATAATTAGGATGGCTGCAGAAGTAGCGGGGAAAGTAATAAAAAGTGTGTATGAAAAGGATAGGAAATTAGAATGTTTAACTTTTATACGAAACGTACACAAATAATTGGCGTTGTTGCATTTCTCGAAATTAGTCGAATTGAAATAAAATGAAAAGTATGAGATTAATATAAATCAAGCCCACCCATTTGGTTAATTTAGAAGAATATACAATAGTTTTGTACTTTAGTTTTAATTGAACATCTGTTCCAAGCAGATGTTCTGGCCAAGTATTATCTACGCCGAATATCTATTACACCTCCTTGGGGCTTCGCAATAACGAAATGCACTAGGGATACATTTTTCCCATTTTGGCACCAGGTACGAGCTCACCCAGAACCTCAGGTAATACTCCTAACCTTCTCTTATAATATTTACGGTGTAGTGAAGTTAGTTTCTATAGTTGAGTTTCTCTTTTCTCCATTATGTGATGAAATGCACAACATGTATGCTCTGATCCAGTGAATAAATTAATTATAATGAATACATGTTTATATTTATACATATACATATACATATACACTATACACATATATTATACATGTCCATATGCATATATTTTATAAATATACATATATATCGGTCCTCGACTTCCTTATTCCTAGCAATAATATCAAAGGAATTTCCAGGAAGACGCCTAAAACATCATGATTGGGCTTCTCTAATAGATAAGGCCGCCGTAGCCGAATGGGTTGGTGCGTGAAGAATATAGTACCATTCGGAATTCACAGAGAGAACGTAGGTTCGAATCTTTGTGAAACATCAAATTAAGAAAAACATTTTTCTAAAAGCGGTCGCCCCGCGGCAGGCAATGGAAAACTTCCGAGTGTATTTCTGCCATGAAAAAGCTCCTCATAAAAATATCTGCCGTTCGGAGTCGGCTTGAAACTGTAGTTCCCTCCATTTGGGGAACAACATCAAGACGCACACCCAAAATAGGAGGAGGAGCTCGGCCAAACACCCAAAAAGGCTGTACGCGCCAATTATATATGCATATGTATGTATGTATGTATGTATACATATGTATGTATGTATACATATATGTATTATATATACATACATATGTATACATACATGCATATGTATGTATATATAATAGATAAGCAGCTCTCATGCTGGTCATTTCTACTGATGATTAGAATGGTTTACAACTTCAAGCTATTAAAATACTTTTTCCATCTCACAGACGACTGATTTCGCAATATCACTCCGATGACCAGAAACCCAAATTAACTTTCATCAGCTCCTTTTTTTCGCGAATGAATACATTCTATAAAGTCTAAATGGACCCAACCCCGTTTTGAGAATTTTTACTTTTTTGGGGGGTTAATCGTGAAAACATGTAATTAGTGTACTTTCTATTAATTTTAGAAATGATTTATTAAAAAAATATATATATTTTGATAAGAAAATTCACAAACAAATGTGTTGAGGAAACGAGAACTGAATAACTGAAAACAGAAAACAAGAAAAACAAAGCTTTATAATTCCATGTTTTTAGCGCCGTTTTCAACAAACGGCATCTGTTATCAGAACAAATATTTTTTAATCATTTATCACAGAAAACACAGTGTAACAGTGACCTCGCTGTTTCGTATCTGATAAACGTGTCAAACGAAATGATGCTGATGGTTCAGGCCGATGGTACTTTTCAAGTTATTCAACAATTAAAAAGGGGCGCTCGAGCGTTCTGGGGCGTTCGAGAGCAAGTAGCTAGTAGCAGCTGCAAGCAACCGACTTCTCGGGTTTTGTTGCGATGAATGCCCATTTTGATGTATATATAAGTATATCTAAATATATAGTATATCCGCTATATATACCCTTCTATATATATTTACAATTTCTAGGTAGTACAAGTGCTGAAAAATATTTTTTAGTTGCCAGTATCCTTGTAGACGTTGCACTGAGCAGTTGATAGTTGTGTGTTAAAATAAATTATTTTTAAAGTAATTTACCATGGGACGTGATTCTAGAAAGGTCTCAAGACAACTGTGGAGTTCTGAAAATATTAATAAGTCGCGTTCAATGTGTTTAGTCGGACAACAGCGGAACGTGATGAAGTATTCAGAGTACATATTCTAAAAAATTGAAACCACACACTGAAGATGATGTGCCTGAAGACAGCAGTACTGAATTTCGAATAATAAATTTTATTATGGTAATCACTGCTATTACTGCTCTTTTAAAGTGTAAAAAATGTGATGGAAATGTACTGTTTCAAACAGCAAGTACAAGTGGATCCCAGCCCACGATTGTAGTTGCATGTAATAACTGTGGAAATGAATATATTCCTTCCTGTTCTTTCATTAGGCGTTTCTTATGAAACAGACGATTATGAAAACAGACGATATGAAAACAGACATTTCATTTTTGTAATGAGAATACTAGGAATAAGATACGAAGGATTGTGCAAGTTTTCTGGCCTGATGGACATGCTGTCTTTTTTTAGATAAATGTACGCATACAATATTATTGAAACAGACTTTAAATTGGAGTAAAACCGTCGCAGAAGCCTTCATGACGAAAGCTGTGAATGAAGAAAAGCGGTATCAGGAGATGGGACCTGGCAAAAACGGGGATATACATCGTCATTTGGAGATTCTTCTATAATAGGCTATTTTACTGGAAAGTTTCTTGATATAAACATTAAAAGTACATATTGTAAGCTATGTGAGTATTGCAAAAAAACAAAAAAAAAAAAATACAATTGTACTACTAATCACAAAGGGTCTTCTGGAAAAATAGAGGTGGATGCCATGGTCGAAATGTTTCAGCATTCTGAAACAAAATATAGAGTTAAGTATGCAAACTATATTGGCGATGGTGATTTCAAGACCTATCCAGAGGTTATAAAAGCAGATCCTTACAAAAATACAACCGTAAATAAAAACGAATGTATAGGGCTCAAAAGCGGATGGGGACTCGATTACGTGCACTGAAAACTAAACAAAAAGGCCTTGGTGGTCAAGGTAAGCTTACAGGAAAAGTAATAAACAAATTAACCGTGTACTATGGTTTATCAATACGCCAGCATTGTGATTCTATTGAAGATATGAAATCTGCTATAATGGCAACTTTTTATCACTACGGCTGGAGCGATGAAAAGCTGAATCATGATATGTGTCGAAAAGGCGAAGATTCTTGGTGCTCTTACCAGCGCGCTGAAGCAAGGGGAAAGCTTGCTAGTTATACTCAAGATTATTATCCCTTACCTCTTGATGTTTTAAAAGCTATCAAACCTACTTACGAAGATTTCCATAATGAAATCGAGATGTGTAGTTCAAATCAAACTAATAATGAAAGCTTTAATGAACTAGTACTGAAAATATGCCCAAAAATGGTAAATACTAGTCACACTATCGTACAAATTGTTGCATACATAGCTACTTGTATATTCAATGAAGGTATAAATTCATTATTGGTTATAATGATAACACTGGAACTTAAGTTGTGGGCCTAATTCTCATCTATGAAAATGACAGATAAGCGTGCTAACGATAACACTCGAGAAGGTAGAATGGCACTTACGCAATAGCAAATCGATATTTTGAAAACTATTATGACGGCTGAAGAACTATTATATGGCCCAGAAATATATGACACAGTGTAAGTAATTAAATAAACCGTATAGCCCTACATAAATCCATAGCAAAACTTTAAATGCGTTTTTCTCAAAACTATGTTTTTTGAATTGGTGATCACTGTAACTTAAAAAACGCTTGGTAGATTTCAATAAAATTTATACTGTTTTGTATAAAAAACAGGTACGAGGATTTTTTTTCAAAAATTCTGATTTTTTTTAAGCAATTAATTGTCGGTTTTTTTTTCTCGAAAATCTGAAAAATATTTTCTGAGGCCGCCATATTGTTAATTCTGAAAAAAAAAAACTTCCATCAAGCACAAGATTATCCACATATTAATAAAACTAATTTCTCTTGTCCAATTGATTTTAAATGAATCTCCAAGGAATTGTGATGATCACCGCAAGGGACTTCTGGAGAAACGGGCTCCACATAAACAGCGATAACTTTTCGAATTATTAATTTCTTTTTTTTCGAAATTTTGCTAAAGTCAAGTCGAAATATAACGTTTTAATGCTATCATTTTATTTTTGTAAAATAAAGCAATTGACTGGCAAAAAATGATTGAAAATCATCATTTTTCGGGCCTCTGTCTACCGCTAACCCCTTATGAACAACTGCATGCGTATTTTGCTCATACGGCATTCTTTTGCAATGTTCAAAAAGTGGATGACGCAGCAGTTGACTAATTTCAATCAAAACGTATGACGTAACACATTTTTTGAGTATACACTTTGATTTAAATAATTGTCTTTTGTTAATATTTTGAGGAGCATTGTTGCTGAAAAAATTCATCGACCAGATTTATCATTCTACAATCCTTCAATGTATTCCTCATTGTGAAAAATCAATATTAACCCTTCTTTCCTTATACAGACGTAAACCCTGTAATTTCGTCATATCCACTACCATATTTTCGAATCCCTAGATGAACAATTAAAATACTAACAAGGGAGTAGTAACGCAATAAAAACTAATTCCATAAAAAACAATAAAAATACCCGATTATGAATCAGAGGAACGAGAAATAACGATATTAAATACAACTTCTTCTCTCAAGTCTTGATACAAATATTCGATGCCCGAATCATCACTATCATCAAAAGCACTTTCAATTTCATTTTCATCAGGCAAATAATAATCATCATCGTCTTTATCAAATAGATCTGAATCATCAGTTTGATATGGGTTGAAAAGTAAAAAAGCCATTTCTTTTCTACAATAAAATACCACATTTTTTATAAAAACGAGAAAAATCAACGCTAGTATGAGTGACATTAAATCTTATTCAGTAAGAAAGTGCTTAAAAAAATATAGAATGATTAATTTTGCACTACCTTGTATTTATAAAATATACCGCAAAAATATTTTATAAGTTTATACAAGTAAAGAAGTAGAACATGTGAACGAGGATAAATCATATAGAACAAATTTTTGTGTATCTGTAAGAGGTGGTACACACCAAAAGCCTATAAATTACACAATCATTTCTAATTTTAGTTAGCAACTTGAAAAGCTCCAAATTGATTGATATCTATACAAACTTATGTACACAAGTAAATACAAATATACATATGTATGTACTTATGTGGTAGCAACCATTCACATGAACTTGTATTTCAACTTCAAATCGCAACAAATCATTCAAAGTGCTGAAGACGAAAGAGCTAATATTCCATAATCTCTTGTCGCTTCCACACTTAACGGTATTACGTGCTGTTATTAGTTGTTATTTGTGTATCTGATAAAAAATAATCGTGAAAAGCGAATGAGAACGGCCAAAACAACGGGGGAGTGAAGTGTCGCAAAAGAGTCACACACACATGAACACTCTGAGAGTGAGTGCAGCGCAAGCCAGCCGTTCCTGTCATCACCTGCTGGTTAGCGGTTGCTGTTGACGTGCTTGTGCCTAGCTTTTATTTATTTTTATTTCTCGCTAATACTATTACACTTGCCAGCGCTTAGCAATCGCTTTGGCGCTATTTGTTCAGCTTGATTGATTAGAACCTCTCAATATGACGTATACTCCCGTTGTGCTGTTAATTTAATCCAGCAAAAGGGGCTGTACGAGTAATACTCGTATTCATAGCCCTGTGAATTCACTTGTATGTTGTCGATTTATTTTTAAATTGCTTGCATGACACCACATTTCCCGTATTGTTTTTTTTTAATTTTCTTATTTTTTGCTATTTAAATTTCTTTATTCGTTTAATTATTTACTTTTCTTGTCATATATTGAGTGACGTACATGCAAATCCATGTGTATTCTTGCAATTAATGCTTATCTATTTCCAACTGAATGATAAGAAAATTATATAGGTACTTATCTGAAGACAACCTAAGTGGAATGCGAATATTGAGAAATCGTCAATTCGCTTTATTGACCAGAAAAGTGACGTCTATTAGTAATTTGGCCACTCTAGTTTACATATTTATGTGCATTTTTCGATCAATAAGAAATAATTCGGCATAAAATAAATTAAAACTGTAGAAACAATTAACACTTTTTAAATTTTTATTAGAGAGGGAGGGAAATCTCCGTTTAATGCAAGTAATTAATAACATGACTTGGCATGTAGAAGAACGTAGTTTTATTCATCAATGATTTTAACTCAGATAACAAAATGTGGAGGTCTTTAAATTGCCTCTATAAATAAAAAAAGCTGAACTGTTTTGAAGGGCAAAATCAATGCAAGAGTTATATAATTTGCAAACGGTATATGAATATATACATCCATAAAATTCTTGTTTTAAAATATTACGACATTTAATATGCATACATTAAGATAGAATGTTTAATGGTAAGGTTGAAGTAGGAGAATTTTATCTGTCATTGTCACACTCAATCAATCCTAAATTTAGGCTTACAAATTCAACCAAGATCCAAATTTTATTCACCTATTCAAGGTTGATTTACTTCGTGGAACATGTAGTAGGAGCTTCAATAGTACGTGAAAGGAATACTTTATTTTATAATATTTGTTTAAATTATATCAATTAAATTTATTATAGGTAAATATAATATAATCTAATGCAAATACAAATTTGGTTATTTGATGTTTTCTATTTTGATGAGATATTCAATTATCCATTTATCCGTACAAATGCATGCAAAACTATTTGTCATGCCATGTTGCGAGTAATGTTTATTTTAGAGCATTGAAATTTTGTAACTCAGCCAGCAGATATTATATTAAAATACAATATCTTTGTGTGCAAAAGTTTTTATCAACTTCCAGAAAGTAAAAGAATAAGAATGTAAAATGTTAATTAAAGCAAATAAAAAATCCATAAGTGTGTTTGATGCTTTTTGACTTGTCCAAACTATTTTCCCAAAGAAATCAAACTGAAGAATCTTTGAGATTTATAATTTCAAGTCATTTAGCAGATAAGTATTTTAATCAACCTCAAAATTTTTAAAAATATCACCGTAGAAGTGCAAATGTGCAAAGGAGTTTCTAGAAGAACTCATTAGAACTGCCACACAATCAGAAAATCTGGAATATTCCATTTATATATAATATGTTCAGCAGAAAATATAATACCAATTAAATGTCCACCTGAATTGACACCTATAGAAGCAATGACTTCGCCGAAGCTTAGTTATTCCCTTCATTCTAGATTCTTTTCGGTGTAGTGCAATGCAATTGTATGTACATAAACTGCATTTTTCTTAGAAAACCGTAAGTCATGTTTATATATAAGTAGATATATTTCTACTTTCGTGAGGTGTCTAGGTGGAACACAGAGTTTTTAAAGTCATATTTGGCTCAGGTAATCTTTTGCAAATGGCAACCAGATACTATAATAAATATACAGGATTTTTACAATATAATTATAGCTTCATGATTAGGTCTCTATATTTTTATCAACGTTATTTGTTTCACATTCAATGAGTAGCCTCGGAATACGACACAAGCGTGCCTTTGAGTTCATGTTGGAAATGCACAATTTCTTGAATTACAAAAGTATGAGGCCTAAACTTGCTTTTCCTCTTATTGCTGTGGAAACATTTCGAATTTTTCTTGCAAAAGAAGAGCCCTGAGGTTTGCCAATCAAGTTCTGCGAATTCATTTATTACTCGAAAGGTGCAGTACTGCGTCATTCATTAATAAATACCTGGAAATAAGAGACCTTTAGATCTAGCAGAAATTTGAAATCCGTAACCCATTTGATTTGTGTTTTATGCATATTTCCGAAATCATTTTTAGTGACGTTGTGAGTAAATCTCATTATAAGAGACGTGTTGTAATTAAACTTTTCCCTTGAAACTTTTCACTTTTAACATGTTGACAACGGCTGGCTCTTACAACACAATGCGGCGATGCTAAAGGCATTCCAATGTTGCTCTACCCTCGATATCACCCCTTACGACCTTTTGTATTCTTTGCCGCTCCTCGAGGGAACTCATCATGGTGCCATTCCGATGGCAGGTTTTTGCTTCCTAGATGATGCTGCCTTTGTATTTAGATTTTCCTATCAACAAGATATTGTGGACCATTTGATGAATTTTTCGTTTAGTCTATAGTCATTTGATACATTTTTGAATTGCTATAAATTGCGATTGATCATTTGAGATTAACTGCTACTCTACACGAAAAACAGCTGCCAACAAATAACTTATTTTTGTTTGCTTCACTTTAAGTGACGTAATAAATTTTCCTTTTATGAGGATACAGAATACCAGACATAGTAAATCTTTTTGTAAAGTTTTCCTATCTCTAATTAAAGAACTTGTTATGTAAGTAGAAATTTTGTTTTCTACTGAAATATTAAAAACCGATATGAATAGAGCACTAATTAGTATTTGACGTGATACTCGTACAATAACAAAAGCATGCAATCGCATGACAAGTGTCCAAAGTGTTTAACAAATGCCTATAAATTAGTAAGTGCCTACCACTAATTGTAATCTAATTGAGTTGGTAAATACGAAGGTTTTTTTTTGTATTGAAATTAATGAGAAATTAATTAGTTAAAAGATGCTGCTTGACTGATAATGTTTGCAAATAATTAACTTAAGACTCAGCTCATTTAACTTCCGTCTGATTGTAAATTCTTACATTTTGAACCAACATTAGTAATTAGATTCATTCTAACAGCCGCAGCGCAGTCTACGTATTAAAATTTATTTACTTCAAAGGTATTGATAAACTTTCCTTATAGCCGTTCCTTGCCTTTTATTGCACTTTACAATTTTCTAAATATCGATTTAATAAATTAAGCCAGATTGTGATAAGCCTTGTGTTTTTTGTTTTTTTTTCAAGTGAACTTAGATCAATTTAACTGAGCTTAACTTATTCTTGCCGATAGGTGCGATAAGCCTTTAAGCGGGTGCTAACCAGCGCCAATCACCAGATTCACCAGTTGAAGCTAAGTCTTTCTCCATCTGATCTTTTTAACGCAAATGCGGCCTTTCTCTTTCTACCTTCCATACTCTGCTGCCACCAGAAAATATCTTCAATAGCTGAGATGTTTGTATCCATTCGGATGACATGGCCTAGTCAGGGAAGTCGCGGAATGTCTGTACTGTCGCCTTAATATTAATACAGCTCCTTGTTCCATCATTTATTATATTGGCGCCACCAACGTGGAAATTTTAAAAATTTTCCGTATATTCTTACTCCTCAATTGTTAGTACTCGTTCCTTGCATGCTTTGTTAGGTAACAGGTGGCGCTAAAGAAATCCTCCTATCAGAAAATGCTATAAATTTTGCGATTGGCCCCTAATGTCAGTTCTGTTTTGACATTTGTGTAGTAAACACATGCGAAATACACGTTAATAAACAATGTTACGCTACACTGCTCCAGAACGCGGAATATTGCTGACTATTTATTTGATCAATAATCTGTCGGTGACTTTGGCACAACGTGAATTTCGTCGCAGATTTCCTCGCCGTCCAACGCCTACTGGTGAAACACTGCGACGTTTAGCCGCTCGCCTCGAAGAGACTGGCACAACACGAGATGCTGCCAGGCGTGGCAGACCCCGGAGTAGCCGTTCTGCAGAGAATATTGCTGCTGTAGCCGAGGATGTCATGGAAGTGCCGTCGACATCGACCAGACGACGTGCCACGCAAATGGGTATCAGTCGACGATCTTTACAGCGAATTTTGGTACATGATTTGAAGATGCTTCATACGCTCAAGCCATCCTTAATCACCACCAAGAGGAAGATGATTTTTCATCAGAAATAATCATGAGTGATGAGGCCCATTTCCATCTTAGCGGGTACGTAAATAAGCAAAATTTACGCTTCTGAGGCACTGAAAATCCGCGTGTAACCCACGAAGAGCCATTACACCCGCTCAAAGCCACTGTATGGTGTGCTGTTTTCGCTAGAGGAGTCATCGGACCTTTTTTCTTCGAAGACGTCGCGCGCCAAACGGTTACTGTGAATGGTGAGCGCTACAGAGCAATGATCAACGAGTTCTTTTTGCCGCAACTTGATGAATTGGGATTGGAAAACATGTGGTTCCAACAGGACGATGCACCGGCACACACTGCATGTGCCACAACCGATATGCTGAAGGATGCATTTCCCGGGCGCCTAATTTCCCGTTTTGGCGATTTGCACTGGCCAGCAAGATCGCCTGATTTGACCGCTCCAGACTTCTTTTTGTGGGGCTTTTTGAAGTCGCGGGTTTATGTCAACAAGCCTCAGACTCTTGCAGCTCTTAAAGACAATATCCGTCAAGAATGTGAGGACCTATCGCCGAAAGTTTTGGCCAAAGTGATGAAAAATGCCATAAAAAGGGCTCAAATGGCAATCAAATGTGGCGGCGGCCATTTACATGACATCATATTCTCGACTTGAAGTAAAAAAAATTAAAAGACCAAATAAAAATAATCCACAAGAAGAATCAAAGTTTTTCATTTTTTTTTTAAATTACAGCCAAAAAACATCGCAAGGTTACTTTTGCGCCACCTTGTATTTGGTCCAGCTTCAGCTCCTATTTATGGAGCACGTTTCCACAAATGGGGACACCTGCAGTTTTATACACCCGAAAGGATTTTTAAGCAAAGATGGTTTTTTATGAAAAGCTTTTTCCATGGCTGAAATACACTCAAAGATTGGCACCTGCTGAGGGGTGACCGCTGTTAGAAAAAACTGTTTTTCGCATTTAGAGTTACATGCTCAGGGGTTGAATCCCGTTCGGCTACGGCAGTCGCCATACTAAGTAAAATTAACTTAAAAATGTGTTAAATACTACTTCAATGTGAGATAACATAATCTAATAACTATGCACATAATGCCCAAACTTGCACTGAGTTTTTGGTATTTTAAAGCTAATATTTTCTGGAATAAATTGCATAAGCTGCGGACTTGTTATTGTGTTGCTCACCAATCTTTCATATATACTTAGCATTCAAGACAGAGCGACGCCCACTGGGTATTTGCTAATACGAGTATAGCATAAAAAAGCATAATAGAAAAAAAATATACTTATACACCTATAGTCTGTATAGCGCAAACAAACTCGAAATTTCTCAATATTTTAAAACTCCAGGGATTTCCATAATTTCCACATTTAAAACTTTTCAAACTCAATGCTCAACTACTCCTGCTTAATCCATTAAGCTGCAAGGCCGTTTTGTTATATATTTTGCATGTGCAAATTTTTATAAGTTTCACAGTTCTAAACTTCTGGAAAGGAAGCAAAGTGAATAAAATATAAAATAAAAATATATATTAAATTCATAAGAAAGTTAGAAAACATGTGGTGTACTCGTATATACATATATACATACGAACAAGGCCATCATGTGCTTTCCATTGTAACAATTCTGCAAATTTGCGTGCAACATTTTTAATCTAACAAATGCAACTCAAGTTTGGCTTCACACTCAGGTACAAAGTAGGCACTTGCTTGTCTCTCGCCGTGCAGATTTCCTTATCCTATAAACTTAAGCCATTGGGAATTCCGTGACCAACTCACCGCACCTCGTTTGGTTATCTCACATTTTACTTTTATAGGTATATGACTGCGTGTTGTATATTTGCGAATAATAATATTAGTGTGGTGGCAACAAGGCATGCACGACCTTTAACCGAAATTCATTGAGAAGTTTTTGCGTGGTACGCAGTAGGTTTTTTAAAGAGTGAAGTGTTAAACAATTTCTGTACAGATATCATCCCAATAACCGGACTCTTAGGTAACCGAACCCGGACACCATGATTCAACGCAGTTTGTTCAAAAATTCTCTCATAAAGCAGACAGAATTAAAAAAAAAACAGGCTTTGCTAATTTGTATTTAACATGCATGCCATATGCCGTATGTGTCAAATATGGTAGATGGTAATAAATATTTTTCGAAATCTTGATTTTCATGCCAAAGATAAAATTCCATCGATGGCAAACTAGGGCTGATAAATTTCAGTAAGATTTGAGTTTAGCGAATGATTTCGACGATTTTCTCCACATTCAACAAAATGACTACCCTGAAGACAAAAATATATATAAAAACTCAAGTTCAAGAACAATGCAAATGTATTCAAGCCATTAAAAAGGCCTGGAATTTTTCATTATTTTTAAAATCATCAATTTTTTCCGGAACTCAAAATTTACGTACCTCACATAAATAATGCATTCCGAAAAAAAAAACTGAATATACCAACGAAATACTAAATAAAACAAATATTTATTCCGATAATGAAGTTTAAAACTACATAAGTATTTTGGAATTACGTAAAAAACAAAAACAAAGATGAATTCACAGCACAGAAAGGCTTACTTTATAAAGCAGCCATTCCTTACTATGTGGGCCGTTGTCCTGTTGGAAACACTATTCGCCACTCAGACTCAATTTGCTTACCGATTCTTTCAAATTGCTTTTCGGTGTATCAAAATAAACAAACCGGTTCATAGTTGTTTCCACATCCCGCAATTTGTCGATCCCATGCGCTGACTGTAGACCCATGCCATCACTGAAAGACCACCGGTTGCAGCTCTTCATTCGCTTTGAGCCATATTTTCGGTTTGATATCAAAACTAAACAAATTGAATTTAATTTCATACTAAAAAAACACATTCGGCCAGAAATCAGTCGATTTTTGAGGATACTGTAATGCAAATTCGAGCAGTTTCTGTTTCTTATCTTTGCTTGTAATTGTTTTCTCTCAAAATACTTCATACTGTTTGGGCGTGAACATTAATATTGTGATCGGTTACCAATGTATCCCGAGTTTCTACTGTTGTTGTTTAAGGATTTTTGTGCACAACACTTTTTATGTATCGTTTAACACTTTGAGAAATTTTGGACTTGCGACTACTTCTAGGTTTGCTTGTTAATGACCCTGTCTCAAAAAACTTGTTTAATATTGTTTGCCCTGTTCACTTAGCATGACTAACAATTTCAATGGATTTCCCTCCTTTTTCATCTTATGTTTTGCTCTCGCACTTCAACGAAAATTTTCTTCGTTATCGGGTTCATTTTCATTAGTAATATACCTATTTTAGATAACTGCAAACCTCATCAAACAAATCAAAACTAAAACCCAAAGCAACCTCATATAGATTTGTTTGTATAACAAGCAAAATTTAAAAAAATACCGCCGGTTCTTGGAATCTTATTTTATTTATTTATTTAGTTATGTCCCGAGTTAAATGGTACAGATATGAGGAAGGTAGGCAGGTAGGGTGGTTCTCATAAGACACACTTAGACCTTTTGCAGGTCCATTGTGATACCACTGGAGCTTATCCTTACTCTACGTGTTTCTTTTCAAACCATCCGGTAGCTTTAATAAACGAGCAGAGCTTCGTTAGTTTTAGATGGGCTATGTCCGCTACATCGGTTAGAAATGCTGTATCAAGAGTGCGCAGCTTTCTCATAGCTGGGCTTTCACACTCACATAAAAGGTGTCTGACTGTTTCCTCTTCTTCTGTATTAAGACAGCTTCTACAGAAATCGAAGTACGGGAGTCCTAACCTTCTAGCGTGGCTGCCTATTAAACAATAACCAGTTAATACACCTATCATTTTTCTTATGGATTCTCTGTTGAATCTTAGCAAGACCTTCGATCGACCGCTGTTACAGTTCGGCCATGTCTGTCTGCTTAGCTCGCATGTTGTGAGATTTTGCCAGCTTGTATTTACCTTTTTGACGGTTTCCCTGTCTATAAGTAATTTACAAGTGGCTATGGGCATGGGTATCAGCGCCTTATCCGGTTCGAGATTGAGCGTTGTACCGGTTCGTGCAAGTTCATCCGCCTTACAGTTTCCTGCAATGTTCCTGTGGCCTGGTAACCAGATAAGGTGCACCTTGTAGCACTTAGATACGTCATCTAGTAGTTTAAAACATTTTTGAACTGTTTTTGACGAGTGCGATTTTGATTCAATCACTTTTATTGCTGCTTGACTGTCCGAGTAAATGAAGACTTCATTTGCGGATAATACTCTCATTTTTATTTCTTTAAGTCCCTCTTTTATGGCAGTGACTTCCGCCTGAAATACACTGCAATGATCAGGTAAGTGAAATGATTGGCATACTCCGAGTTTATGGGAGTAGACCCCTCCACCTACTTTGTTGTCCAGTTTTCTGCCATCTGTGTAGATGTTTAAGTCATTTTTCTTAACAGTAAGCCCGTTATTCCATTCCTCTTTGGAAGGAAATACTGTGACAAAGGATTTATTAAAATTGATGTCCTTGGTCTTACAGAAATCCGTTGTGCTGGGAATGCAGGGGAATTGTTCTAAAATTGAAGAGTGTCCTCTTTGCTTCGTTCTGAGTAGGCCGATTTCTCTTAGTCTGAGAGTTGCTTTGGCAGCTGTTTGCTTACCGTACTGCTCTATTGGTAAAATGTTAAGCACGATATTTAGTGCATCTGTGGGTGTGGTTCTGAGGGCCCCGCAGATGCAAAGACTGGCCATTCTTTGTACGTGTGGATATGAGGAAAAATTACAAAACATTTTTTTTTTGTTTTTAGTATAATGGGCTTAACGACAAATTCCGATAACACTATGATAAATTATTACAGAAAGAATGAAGTTCAGGGCATGAGCATTGCGAATCATTTTATACAATATAAGCCTATGTGAAAAGTATCGAAACTGCGAAGGTTTCTACATGGTCCATTAAAATCAATTAACGAAAGAATAGACGAGCAGTCGATTTTACTGGAAAATATGTCGAGAAGAAAAGATGAAGCCAAGAGAGATCATTTATTATTTAATGATAATAAGCCAATAATTGGCAAAGAGAAATATATGAGGAGCATTCCATGGCTCGTACGGGACAGATCGTACGAATTTTTACAGTTTACAACCTTAATTATAGACAAAACATAACTTTTTAAAACGAGTTATTTAGTGCACTAATACTGTGTGGTAGTTTTCTAAACGAAACCTATAAACGTGCTTTAAAATATTCGCATATCTTTGCAAAATCAAAAAAAAATTATATGTTCGTACGGGACAGCTCCAGTCTACCACTACTCTCAGTTATAGTGAATTAAGTTAAATTTCAGCGAAACTAATAATATTAACAAGAAAACGAAAATGACATTTGATTGTGATTGTATTAGAGTTTATTAACACAACAAAAACATTTAAAACATATTTAGTTTAAATGACTTATAGTGTAAAAATGAAAATGTTCGTACGGGACAAAATGTGTTCGTACGGGACGCGTACGAAATTCAGCTCTTAAATTTTGATTTTAACGTTCTCTAAAGGGAAAATTTGATGCTGTTGTTATCTTGAGCATGGCTTTTACATGTAACTTCGCGCCCATTTGCTAATATTTTGTGAAATTTGGATATTCCGGATATATGCTTGGACGATTCCCAGGGACGAACAATCCGAATTTTGTCAGCTATTTCGGATGCAGAAATATAAAAAATGGATGTTGAAGGAACTAATGTGACAGCAACTTTTGCGAAATCATTTCCGTTTTGGATTACAGTATTGCTTCCTTAGCTACGGGCTTTTTGATTAATAAGTCTTTTTATATTGCCGTCTACAACTCCCTTACCATGGGTAGTGGCAAAATATAATAGCAATAACGAGACCATATAACGATTTTTGAATTCGGAAGAAGGACCATCACTCCATATAACTTCTTTAATTCTTTCGCCATGATCTGCTGCAAAAATTTTATCATGCAAATATGTCACGAAGGCGAATATACTGTCTTTATCTTTTTGCTTTGTATCAGAGCATATCACAAAAGATTTACATTGTGCCATGAAAAATGAAGCAGCGGTAAAAAGAGTAACGCTTTCCCTGCTCCATAAAGCTGACTGCACCTCGTTTTGATATGCGTAAGAATAAGACATAGCGAAATCAATTTGAAGTATTCTTGCATGTTCATTATTTTTATAGCTTTGGAATGCTTGTGCTTGTACTCTTTTTATATGACATATGGTAAGTCGGATATAAGGTTTTCGTGTAACTCTCCACAACTAATTTCTTCTGTCTTCAGTTTTACTCGTTGATCGTCTCCTTTTTTCCATTGCTTATAAATTATATTTTTTCCTGGGTCATAAGGTATTACTATTTTACTTCCATTTTTACATGTATCGCACACATTTCTCCAACAGCTTGAATCAAGGGCCGTATCAAATTTTCAAACACTTCAATTTCAGAATAAAATTCTCGTGAATCATACATTTGCACTGTTCAAACAAAACATTTTTCGGTCGTAGTGCACAAAATCTAGAAAACTCTATTTCTATGTTCGGAAACTCTTCCTTAAATATGTATATAAAAAGCTTCTTTTAAAAATAAGGTGAGGTAGTGATTTTGTAATGTAAGTTTTTTACCGTTAGTCCAACAGACCATTGTGTCGTTCATGCCCGGGCATGTATAAACAATGTCTGGACGAAAGTAAAAATCTTTCACCATTTTGGTAGTTTCGTCATCGTTAATTGGTTCATTTATAGATTTATTCCTAACGCTATCAATACTAAGTCCAAGTTTTTTTGCCACGACCGCTACAACAGCCTTTTCTTAGTGGGTGAACTGGGTAGACTTCGCATACGTTCGCTTACATTTGTATGGAAAACATTCAGATTCGCAATCATCAACAATATTTGAACCAGCCTCCCTGTCTTGGGTTTGGATCAACTTTTTAGCTCTTTGGACTCTCTTTTTTCTTTTTCGTACTTCTTCCTCTTCTGTATTTCTTCCTGGGTCATGGCTTCAGTTTTTCTTTTCCTCCACTGTTTCACTCTTTCTTTTTCGTTGTTTTTGAAATCTGGACCTTTCTTTCGTTTCTCGTCTCTCCATTTTTTATAACTTGACACGCTATGGTTGTTATTATTTTCACTAATTTTCTCCATTTTTTAGTTAAAAGAAAAACTTATATGCCGTGTTCGTACGGGACAAAATTTAATGACTGAATATTGAACTTATTTGCGATGCAAACTGAAATCAATGGTTTATAAGTAAAAAGAGCACCAGTAGTTTGCTTTAAATGTAAAGTAATCGAAACAAATAAGTTACTCGGATGAGCACAAAATAACTGCACAGTGTTAAGTGCGTTCGTACGGGACATCATCGAACCATTTTTTTAAAAGAGCATATCTGCGTTGTTCATAAATAAACTTTTTTTTTAATATTACGTTTCAAAACGTAAGAGTTTGTTCTTTTAACACCAATTATCAGTTTCACGCTATATGTCACACATAATGAGAACTAAGCGCTTAAACTTGACCAAATTTCGATAGAAGAAAATAAAATTTTTATGAGTGGTTTTTGTTGTAAAAAAAGATACTTCAAACTGAGGTCAAGTAAAAGGTCGATGTTTATAATGAAGATTGATATATTTTAAATACATTAACACTAATATAATCATCCGGAAATGCAATTTGTTCGGCGGTCGAAATTTACCATTTTCCATGGAATGCTCCATGATTGAATCGGTTTTGAAAATTTTGAGGAGGGCAAAGCAAAACGTAGTAATATTTTCTGCACTCTCTCCAATCCATTTATATGAATAGCATAATACGTTCTCCAGATAGCAGCAGCGTATTCTAACCTTGAGCATAGGTATACCTATTGGCCAGAGAATTACGAAGAATGACGTCTAACAAATGCAAGCATACCAAGCGATTTAGAAATAATAAAATATAATGTAAGTATGTGCGAAGTAAATTTGAATTTTGAATCAAAAAGTCTTTAATCTTATCAACTGAGTCTTTAATCTTATCAACTGATTCCAGAGTGGTTTTAAATAAATGGTACGATGTAATAAGTGGTTTGAGCTGCTTAGAAAATGTGCCTTTATGACAAATTTTGATGTTAAGAATAAGGCGATTCATCACGCACTAATTATACTTATCTGTGCTGCAATATTGCATGAGTTTCATATGTAAGTACCAAATCAATGCGAAACCAACGAGGCAATTGGTTGCTTGTTTAAACAAAGTCAAATACCACGATAATATCGATTAGAAATAAACAGTTTGTCTAAAATTACATTTATGGGAGTTAGGTATAGGCGTGACTGTCAATGTTAACTTTAAACTAAAACAGAAGCTTTACCGAAATAAACTAAACATGAATACGATATTAAAGAGAGCAACAATTATAATTTTTTTTTTTTTTTTTGATACTTATTTAATTAATTTCTGTTTTTTAACCATACAAAAGAGCTGGCAAAACGTTTATATTTTTCAGAACAAATTGTACCGGACAACTGGCCTGCTTATCTTCCTCGGCTACTGAGTTACTTAGTGCATTTCAATGATCTTCCTCGCAGAGTTGCAACTTGAAGAATATCAGTACCAGCGGCGTGTTTTGTTCTAAATACACTAATATATGCAAACATATCTACACAAATTCCGAGTTGCCATAAAAGTATTGGCACGAAAACCACAAAATCTCTTGTTCAATTCACCAATGCTAAGAGCAAAACCACACAAATTTGATACCTATGCAGGTACATGGAAGCACTTTCAGTTCCAGCACATAATCAGAGTTGTCAATGCAAGTGACAGAAAAATACCGCTATCTCAGCTAGATCACCAACAAATTGCAACAATGTTTTACACAGAAATCACGAGAAGCAAATGCAATGCAACAGTGTATTCAAAATCCGTTTGTTAGTTGATGGTGAAATGATGGTATTATTGCAATTGTATTGGTGAACAATATACTATATATGTATATTATAATATGAGTAGATATTATTATCTAACTTGGATGTGTATAAATGTATAGGTAAGCATTTGTATGTGCAGGCATTTGCGTCTGTATTATTAAATTTGCTGTTGTGCTTTAATCCCTTGAAAATAGTAATAGTAGATTTATTTGAAATTCATATTAAAGCTCACATTCAAGACGTTATGATTAAATTAATTTCAAAATGGCAATAATGCAATATCTTTCGCTTATAATACTCAAATAAGTGAAGACTTTTGGAAGCAACATATCTTCGAAAATTTAATTTTTGCAATGGTTCAAAAATTCCAAAAATAATATAAGACTGTTTTCCCCGATTAAATTAAATAAAAATTATATCTTATTCATTTTGATGTATTTAATCTATTCAGGAAAATATTGCTTTCCTGTTTAGCACTCGGTAGATATCTTCTAAGGTAGCAGATTTACACCCACATGCCACAATCGACTGATGCTCTCAAAGTCAACATGATCCAGGCTATAACTCGAATTCAGCCGGATCAATGCAGCAAAGTCACTTAAAATGGTGCCTCTCAGATCCGTGCCACCGTGTGGAGCCACTTTTGACATTTGAATTATTGTCATATTCCATACTTAATGGGCTTTTCAACTAGACATTTTTTTTTATTAATGCATAACCAATGGCCTTTTTAAATTCACTTCAATATCCCCACGCATTATTGGAAAACCCTTTATCTAAAACAAGTACATATGTATCATTACTACAAATATATATACATACATCGCCCAACTGTCGAAAGAAATTTCAGCTTTCTCCAAGGAATGATGTGAATTAATAATAAGCCCCTGAAGCTCCCCGAACAGCTGATGTTTGTTATGCTAGCTTTTTCAAAGCGTAAGCTCTGCTAATGCCAATAAAAAAGCAATGCCAATTCAGGCAAGTTGAATGCGCCGATCAGTTAAAGTTTAAATATTAGCCTGTATGAAGTTAGAAAAGCATTAACCAGCTAAGGTTCGAACAGAAGTATTAGAATTGTTATTCCAGCAGCATTCCTTTTACTTGTATGGGGAATGTTTCTGCTGCTACAACAACAAATCATCACTCTTTAAACTGTTCTATCCCACTCGCACGTCGCATACCCTTGCTAATTCTACACTTGGCTTTGTTTCTAGTTTCTCAGACCCATACATGCTTTTGACGCTGTTTTCGGCCTCTTTGCCGTCTAAATTAAAGTATGCAGCGTTTATTTGGAAACTATAATGTGCCAGTCGTATAAATAGAATTGAAGGAGTTTAGAAAATGTTCTTCCGTTTTACTTTGCATGCTCTAAATTTCGCTCATCCTATGCCTTCATATGAGCCACGCTGTTGCGTGGTCAGTCTACCGCCGTTAAATAATAGAACGATCTCATTTCAAAATCGCTTGATCTCATATCAAATGTAATCATTCTAGTTAACTTTGCACGCATCTATTTAATTTCAAATGTCTACCATATTTTATCATAGAAATATTTAAATAAATAAATTGTACTTCATAGAGATTAATGAATGGGGCTTATGAGCTAATAGAGTTTACTGGAATCTCAAAGGAGTAAAGCAATGGAAAGGTGGATGAGAATTCATGCTTATATAAAAAAATGCAATTAGGCTAAATATTTTCTGAAATCATATTTATGCTCCGATTTGCTTAATATTCAGAATATAAGTAGTTTTAATTATGGGTGTTGCTGCTGATCTGTTTTAAATGAACAACCAGAGTTCACTGTTCGGTTTCAAATGGTCATATTCAAAGAACACTAATTTTAAATAGACAATTTAATTTCCTTTATACTACACACTAACTATTAGTTTTAAAGAAACATTCAAGCAGCCACAACTACTGCTGCATTGTTGTTGTTGATGCATGCATTTTTTCTTTTGTTGATTTGTGTTAACTTTTAAAGGGTATATTAGAAGGAATATTATTGCAATACCTAATAAATACCGTTCGATCCAACTTATTTAGAAACGAGTCGTATTGACCCGACTTATCAAGCACAAAAAAAATCGTTTGTGTTTTTTACTTTATCAGTTTTGCTCAAAAAGCAGAAAGTTCGTGGTATCTGCCGGAGAATTTTACTCCTTCTAAAGGGTGATTTTTTAGCTATTATCTTTTTAAACAGTTGATTTGAACAGCTGACGCACGTTTCGTGTTTTGTTTCACTGTCAAACATCTTCAGTTTGGTCTATAATTTAACCATGAATCGTCTTACAAACGAAAAACGCTTGCAAATCATTGAATTTTATTATAAAAATGCGTGTTCTGTTAAGAAAGTTTATCGCGCGCTTCTTCCATTTCATGGTCAGTTCGATCGATGACCCACTGAAGCGGCTATTCGAGCTATTGTGACTAAATTTAGAACCAAATTTACATTATTGGACATCAAACCACCAACACGCTTACGTAGAGTGCGAACTGAAGAAAATATCGCAGCTGTATTGGCCAGTGTTATTATCGATTCGTCGCCGTTCGCAGCACTTGGGCCTCTGTTACTCAACAACGTGGAAAATTTTGCGAAAGGATTTAGGTCTGAGTGCTTTCAAAATACAGCTGGTGCAAGAATTGAAGTCGAACGTCCTACCGCAACGCAAAATTTTTGGTGAATGGGCTCTTGGAAAGTTGGCCGAAGATCCACTTTTTTATCGAAAAATTGTGTTCACCGACGAAGCTCATTTTTGGATCAATGGGTACGTAAATAAGCAGAATTGTCGATTTTGGAGTGAAGATCAGCCAGAAGAATTGCAAGAGCTACCAATGTATCCAGAAAAGGTCACAGTTTGGTGCGGTTTATGGGCTGGAGGTGTCATTGGACCGTACTTCTTCAAAGATGCTGCGAATCGTAACGTAACTGTGAATGGTGAGTGCTGCCGTGAAATGATATCCAACTTTTTTTTACCCAAAATGCATGGCATGTGGTTTCAGCAAGACGGTGCTACATGCCACACAGCACGCGTAACAAAGGACTTGTTGAGAGGCGAGTTCGGTGAACATTTTATTTCACGTTCGGGACCTGTCAATTGGCCACCCAGATCGTGCGATATAACGCCTTTAGATTATTTTTTGTGGGACTATGTTAAAGCTCATGTCTATTCAGACAACCCTGCTTCAATTAACGCATTGGAAAACAACATTAAAGCACTTATATGTGAGATACCGGCCGAAACATTGGAAAGAGTATGCCAAAATTGGACTAAGCGGATGGACCATTTGAGGCGCAGTCGCGGTCAACATTTGCATGAAATAATCTTGAAACATGGACTGTACTATCGATTTAAATAAAAATGTCATGCGTTTTTCTGAATTTTACGTGGGTTTTTTTTTGAAAAACTTTCCTATAGCTCTTAAAAAATCACCCTTTAGAAGATTGCTAGCTTTTGAATTCAAAATACGTTAGATAAGGGTAATCCTGAAATGTCGGAGAAGTCCGTTATACTTCGCTTGCCCAAGAAAAGATAACTCGAAAAATCGATTGAAATAAAAGAATAAATAGCTTGGTGTGCGTTTAGCAACTAAAATTAATTCATTTTGTTTAACCGAATTTTAACAGGATATTTTTCAGTATATTTTCTATTGACCTTAAGGGAAAGATTGTTTCACGATAAAAGAATACTAAATACACAAAAAGGCAACTACGCCCTATCGATTGCCGTACGTTATTCAAAGGCAATTCTCCCTCTAGGAATATAACACAATCTCAACAGCCAACAACCAACTGGCACTTTAAGCAGGTGCTTGTTAACTGACTTTTCGTATGCACAGTTTAACAAGGTACCACAAAAAAAACAACGATTGCTGTGGGCCCAACAAAGGGCAAGTGCAACAAAATTAAGAGCAGACGATTAAAGGTATGATGTCAGTGTCAGTGACAGCTACGCAAACAACAATAAAAATGAACAAAAACAAGATTTTGCAACAAGCTTTTATGTTGCGCACTTAATTGATCTCCCTTGCCGTACACGTATATAAGTATGTACACCCATACTCGTAGATACATACACGATACTTTTCCAGGTCAACCTTTATTTTGCACTTGGCTGGAGGAGGAGGATGAATGGATAAGCAGGAAGTTATGCAAACTTTCAAGTTGTGATTGGCTGAGTGTTAACGAGTGATGCTATCGGTAGATAAAAATAAGCGTATATGTGGCGCTGCTAATGCTGCATGATCCAAGAGCCCCCTTTCTGCATCGAAACAAGTTCAAGTTAAATATTAAATTATTTAATAACAAAAACAAGGAAATATATATGTAAAAATCAAAAAAACACTAGACCTAGTTAGAATATCATCAATAAAAATAAATATATACCATTGCAAATGCACATGTTAACTCTCGTTAAGCTATATTTGAGGCTATTTTGTACTCAATCGATAATATTGCAAGTTCATTTAATTTAATTTGGCTAAGTGCATTTCAATTGAAGTCCTTAATTATTTTTAATTTGCTTAAGGTGCTTTGTGTATAAGTCGGAAAAATCGCTATAGGCAGCTATATTTTTCAATGGCCTTCATTCGCCGATTCAGTTCAGACTTTACTGATCGGTGTACCTTAGCTCCACTATATACCTCGCTAGCGTGCCCTATGCTAGATTACGCCGCAGTAATTTGAAGTAAGATCTGCTGCTTTTCCTATTAATAGACTGAAATGAAATCAGAAAAGCTTTGTTCGTTATCTGTAATTTGTTCAACCTATTCCCTCCTACCGAGCTAGATTTCTTAAATCGTGGTGTCATAGACCCGGACGCCGCATTAATTTTTCTATTGCAAAAACATGCTATAGAAATCACGACACTCGCTCTTTGGAGATGGTAAGAACAAATTATGAAATAAATGCTCCTGCATCTAGAGTATTAAAGGAATCGGACTTGATCTCAAATTATGTTAGTCTAGTCTTCGCTATCTGAGAAACCCGGTTTTTAATTGATTACTGAATGAATTAATTAGTTGTAATCTGCATTATTAAATACTTTGCATTTTTAAATAGACAAATAAATAATGAGTAAGAGATTCATTTTGAGATATAAAATTTCCATTCCAGGAGGATATGTCTTTCCAATCCCTTACACCAATACGCAATCGATTTGGGAGTTTTGAAAATAACCAACAAGCCACAATACGCTGTGACAATAGTAAACTGTTACAAGAACAACAACAATAAAAGGCATCCAAAATATTGAAATAATGGGAAACTAGGCCATACTTGGGAACTGCCCACTTAGGTTTTTCGTATCATCGTGATCAAAAGTTTATTTTTTTTTTTTTGATAGGAAACATGTTCATTTAAGTAAGCAACAACAATCAGCGAAAAATAGTGCAAGGACAGAATTTTTTAGTGCCCCAATTCATTGTGTATTTTGCTATATGGAATCTACGCCACTGGTATGCCCATACCTATGTATGTGTATAAGTAGTTGAGCGAATGTGTCAGTAGAGATTTATTATTAAAAAAAACTGTTAACTTCCCTTATATTGGCATAAAAATTGCTCATGTATAGCATTATAAACGTTTAAACAACATTTTAGCAGCTACAATTTCCTGTTTTTCATCCCGGCCGAGAAATATTGATCGGTTTCACCAAACATGTAATTTTGTAGATTGGAGTGGCAATAATGATGTCATCCAAAGCCTCCCGAAATAGTCTACATTTTCTATTTAGCATTCAATGGAGTCTGCTATGTAGAGGACTAAAGGCGTAAGGAGGCTTTTAAATGCAAGCAAATTTGTGGTGCAAATGAGACGATAATACATATAAAAGTATTTTTGTATTTGTATTGCATACATTTTAATGTTTAACTGCAATAACTCATATGAAATTTTTTGAAATTTAAAAAAACTTCTTGGCGATTGCATTCTTGCAATTTTTGATGGTGTTGTTATGGATACTATTTTTTACATGTTTACTATCTTTTCCCAGAAAAAACTAAGAAACATTCAGTAACATGGGTTCTGAGTTTTCATACACACATCATATGTTTTACCATTTCTTATGCTTTTCATTAAACGCCCACTAATACATATATTAAATCAACCATTCAAAAATTACGCTAAGCAATATTTTGCTTACTTCACATAAACTATTTTTAACTAAAAAGTGCAATTGTTTATTTGACATTAAAATTGTTTTAATTTTGATAGTTTCAGGGGAATATTTCCATAAATACATTTAAACGTAACGAGCATTTTCGTATTACTAATGATGAGTGCCTTATTTTGAATTAGTTCTCTTATACGATTGGGCCTTGACCCTACAAAGTTCTAATCAATTTCACTCCAAAATTCCTTAGCTTCATTTTTAGTTTCAACTCTGCGACTACCGTAAACTTTTCCAGCCATGTACCCTCAAATTCTTGTACGAGAATAAGTGAACGACTATTTAAAGTAAAATAGTACGCGAACACTGTAGTTTAATAAGAATAATTGGTGATTTGCCTAACCCAAGCAAGAGGCCTGGCAAACGAGGTCTTAGTGTCACCCTTAGTTTTCAAATTAGCAATGAAATTATTTAGCTAATGTAGGGGTATTTAAAAGCTCTCAGGTAATGAAAGTGCTCAAAAATAACAGAAACATCTTTGTATTAAAAACATTTGGTTATATGGTGTATCACAAAAAATTTTATCTTTCATGCCATACTCGTGCATACATACACACAATAATGTAAGTATTTTCTTATATGGAGTTTAATTAAAACATTTTATATCGAAATGTATAATGCAAAATTCTCTGTACTCAAGAAGAAACCTCATGAAATATTAACGACCGCGATCAAGATATACTGGCATAAATAACCAACAATACACACACCAGTGCCTAGTCAAGGGTGCGCTGGCGTATGAGTGATTCAAAGTGGTTAGGTAATTCGTTCAATTTTAAATATCTTAATTCTTTTGCATTGTTCTGACATCTTTAGTCTTCAACGTATAGCGAATTGTCATGAATATCAAACCAAATAATAATTAACGTTTATGATAGAAAATCAATCAACAAAACTTTTTGATGGGTAGAGGTGGCACGACTCACATAGACATACGCAAAGTCTATTGGCCTTCTAATTAGATTACGTAAGACAGTTTTACATTATCTATTTTATGAGCAGCGGCAAAAATTTTCTCGATATAATTAACATTTCTTTGCTTTTTATTATAATATTTCAAAAAAAATCTTGTAAATTATCGCTTACCTTGAAACACCTTCCACATACGCGCATATACAGTTAGGATCTTTGTGTGTGAATGTGGGGAAGGATTACGGTTTCAAAATCAATTATGCCGCCTTTTGACAAAATTATGTGATAATCACTTTGTGATTGGCTCTTTACACTTCACAGAAATAAATCTTTAGGAACTTATCAATTTGCTCTAATTGAACTTTATGATGCTTTCAAACGTAAATATTTATGCATACAGTTTTAAGTTTTACCACTTGACTTTTTTTTTTTTTCTTCGCTAATAGTTATTTTTTATATGCATATATCCTTTTTAAATTTCTCAGCTACGCCTTTAAAAATTTGTGTTTAGTTAATATTTAATTTAAATATTTTTCTTTATTTGAGTGAGTTATTTTTATTCTTATTCAGATTTATTTTAGAACAATGACGAAACTTTCAACTTTCTTTTATTATCACACTAGTTACAGTAATTCGGCTCAATATTTTACATTATTATATTATACCAATTTTTTATATTTCTCAAAGTTTTAATTTTGCAAACACACTTTATTACACTTTTCCTTTTAACACTTTTGGCTTTCCTTAACTTAAATAATTATATGGAAATTGTGCGCTTCTTTGTGAAGAACTCATTGATGTATATGCATGCGCCGCCTTCTTGTAAATATTTAAATAGCCTGATTTTCACATGCCACTTTCACAAAAATTTAACGCTGTACAGGTACACTTTTCATGTTTACTGGCACTGTTTGCACATTTTTTAAAGCGCGCAACGGCTTTCGTTGTTGTTTAAAATATTAAACCACTTTTTCACCTGCTTTACTTTCACGTGTAATTATTTCATGTTCACTTGAATAGCAAATACAGTGGCGCACCAATGAAAATACAGCAGCTTTCAGAGCTAAAAGGAGATTGAACGGAACGGAAACATATTTCTTTTATCGGAAACTATTTGCATTTTTAATATTTACATATCACTTAAATATTTTCCTGATAGTCCAGAATTGTACACCATTATTTCTCCACTTATTAGGTGTGTATGTGAAATACATTTTCTGATATATAAATAAAGTTTACACATAGCAAATATTACACAGCTGATTGTTTTTAAATTGTTAATTAATTTTTATCATACATGTTGCTATCGCAGATTTTTATTGGTATATTTTTTTAGTCAATAAATAAATTACAGAGAACGATTAAGCAAAGGAAGAACAATAGATACTACGAAGGAGTCGAGCGAACAAGCGGACAGACGCGGAAACTCGAATCATAAAAAGTTGATGCAAATTCTGTTCTAAGAAAAATACTAAAACATCGTTCCTTTTCCGCTGAATTAAATATGTACGTAAGTATATGCCAGTAGTGAACGAAAGTAAAAGAATAAAAAATGAGGAGTATCAGCAAAGCATAGCAGAGTAGCAACAACGGAAATGCATGTGTATTTATATAACAGTGTATGTGTGCGTAGAGTGGTGTTGTTTAGAAAAGTAAATTGTTACTGAAAACAGGAAGTAGAAATGTGTGTCCTTTGCTTCACCCTTTCTAAGAAGCGTTATACATAGAGCAAAAGAAGGCTGATCAAGGCTACCACAAGCCCAATACTCTTATATGGCAGCGAATTGCACTAAACTGCAAAACCAAACGCAAAGCACTGGAGGCTGTGGGGAAGTGTACTATTTCATGACTCAGTTCCTTTCTGGACACGAATACTTTCGGAAATACCTTTACCGCATGGGTAACGACCGCAGTTAAAATATTGGGAAGTACCAAGCGATGACGCCGAAAAAAGTTCTTTAGTTTTGGCTGATGGCTCGTGAAAAGAGATGCTCTGCGGGAGCAGATTGGCGACATCGCCTTGATCGCTTTTGTGTGACTTTTTTAGCATACGAGTTTATATTTACATATATGTGACCTGGTCTACGAAAAGGTACCTTACGTGTGAAAACAAGTTTTCGAGAAAACAGCAGTAAAAGTTTAAACTTCTAAAAATCCTTGTAACTTTTTTAAATACTAATATTTTTTAATCCGGTTTGGCTTGTTTCCTTCAGCATAGATCACAGTATCAATAAAATCACAGAAGCAGTGGAAAACATTTTTTTTATATAATATATAAATAAATAAGAAAAAGTTAATGCAAATCGCAGAAATCGTTTTAAAAAATAAGTTAGCTTTTGTACCGATATCCATGCCGAAAAAAACTTATAAGAGCCAGTGATAAAAATTTTTTGAAAACAGACTTCAATATCGTATTCACTACACCTCAGACTGTCCAGGAATGGTTCAGTTTTTAATTTGCACAAATTATTGTCTTCGTTATTCTAATTTGTATCATCACAAAAAAATCAGTCTTTTTCGTATTTGTACTTTTCTTTTTTTTTACTTTTAACAAACTTTTAAACAAATTATGACTTTCTGGTTTTCACCATTTTAAAGAGCCTTTCACATATGTACTATTCGAATCAACAAAAAAGTGAAAAATGATTTTTTGACACGTAAGGTGTCTTTTTATAGACCAGGTCACATATGTATAAATATATATGATGCATAAATCGTATACTAAAGTCTATCAAAATGAGACCCTGGTGGTGCTGATGTTCTGCCCAACTTGTACGAGTTTTCAAGTTACAAAAAAAAAAAATTATTGACGTCTTTGAAATTTATGAAGCTGTTTTTGCAGTATAAAGATTACTATTTTCAATGCATTCGTCACTTTCGTATGAAAAAGTCTCTTTGTATGAATTTTTTAATTTCTGTTTCATGTTTTAAAGTACTTTTTTTGTAAAGTTCGCAATTCCACAACTTTCATAATTCAATCGTTCTAAGATTGAACTTGGATGTTATGAATATAGTTCACGTACTCGTATCATAGAAAATTCATAAAAATCAACGTAAAATCAATTTTATACAATGAAATAATTTGTCTGGCGACAAAAGCAATTTACAAATATTTAAAATACATAAATTGTCCAACATAATTTGCACTCATTTATTTTAGTGTTACAATTTTTTTTAACATTTGTGAGTGCGCAACTTTACAGGTTTCCTTGTATATACAGTTGCAAGGTGCGAATGGTGCAAAAACCATATTCTTATATGGGTGTGTAGCAGAAAAAGTAATACTTCTGACAGTTCTACCAAATAATTAGGCTAGTTGTAAAAATGCTTAAAATAGTGTAGACATTTTCAGTTTAATTTTTGAATCATAGCTATAGATAGATTAATCCAATCTACAGCTAGCTGATGACAGAAATATTTTTCCTTATATGCATAGCCTGTGTCTATATATATATTTTGTTACCACAAGTGATGAAGTGCGCAAATAATGACTAATCGGTTGGACACGAATGCCACTTTAGGAAATTATAAATATTTCATATGCCGATTAGGGGTGTATTTACTGAATTTCTAAGATTTTATTTTTCTCATATAAACTGGACCAAATATATGAAACAACACGTTCAGAAAAGACATTTGCGGCATACAGAATTTACGAGACTGAAAGCTGGGGAAATAGGTGTTCCGTGCATGAATTTCAAGCCTACCTACATATTATAACAGTTCGTATACATATAACTATATGTAGGGTGTAACAGATATGTAGGGTAAAAATTCAAATATTTCAACAAAAGTTTACTTTCCTGATAAAATTTTCATTTTTGAAATCTGTAGTATTTTATGAATGAAGAACAATTTTCTGAATTTTCTACGCAATATTATTGGGTCAAACTTGATACACGCACCGCCGTAGTTAGCCTCATTAAGGGATGAATTTAGGATAAGAAGTAATTTCCACTGAAACAAAAAGATATGTGCCCGTTTATATGAGGTAACTACTAAATCATCTCCTAAAATGATTCTACATTACGGTGACGTTTTTGTGATTACCATTAGCTCGTTTTCTTTTCAATTACTTCAATAAATATTTGCGCATTTGTTATAGGTATATAAAAATTTTTCCTACAATTTCCACAAATAGCTAACAGTGACACCCCAAAAGAATAAGTGTTGTAAGGAAAAAAATTGTGCCATGGTAATATATTTGAAAAACTTAGCAATCTATTCAAAAAGTGTCTACCATTTCATTGTCACATTGTCGCACATCATTTCAAGCGTTGACATACCTTTACGACACCACTAAAATGTTCGCATAAAATTCTTTATAACTTGAATTATTTTGACGAAAATGATTTTATATTTTATTTTTAAATGTCACATTCATGCTCTAGAAATTCGCAAATTCACTACAATATATGTAGTGCACCCAAATTTTCAAGCCAACTTGTGGCAGTCGTTTTCTTGTTCTCTCACTCATTTACAGTTCATTTGCTTGGTTGGTTCAGTTTATTTAGTTCTTCAAACCATTTCTTATACATCTTTCGTCATTTGAAAATGCCACACGTATTTACCCACATGCTTTTAGATGTGCACTTGTATGTGTTTATGGTCACCTCGCACCAAAATCTGATTGCGTTTGCCAAAATGTGGATTAGTTGGGAAAATGTGAGAGTAAGTAGCAATAAGGAAAATTAATTATATTTTCTTTTGTTTGCTTAGCTGTTGCTATCTATCTTTCGGACTTATCTAGCATTTTATGTAAGCCACACGTGTTCATATGTATGCATATGAATCCATGTTTTTAACGCTGATGATTTTAAGCCCAAATGTCTATGGTCACGTGTGGCCTGATTTCTCTGAGTGCTAGCCACAGTTTATTTTTTTTATTTATATTTTTCTACTACTGTTATTAAAAAAACTTTCTGGCAAGCTCCTATTAATATAGTCACGTCAGGTTTAAGAGGTAATGAAACTGAAGATCACCCTCTTTGTTGCCGATATGATAAAGATTTCCTTTTACTGAAGAAGCTTACAATTTATGACCACTTGCCGTGCTGCGAAATTGCACCAATTAATAATACTATGTACCGGTGCTTTTTGTTTGACCTACATTTTTTTTTAGTTTTTGTAAATTTTTTGCATTTCTAAAGTAAAATTATTGGTTCAAATGTAACATTTGAAATATATAATATTTTCAGGATTTTTTTTAATTAAAAGAAAGGTTACTGTAAGATAACGGTACAAGCTGGAGGTAGCAAAGGAAGAAAAGATCAGGAAAAGGACTTTGTTTCACTTGGTGTGTCCAACTGGCGTCGGTTAGCACGAGAAAGAAAAGACTGACGCGTTGTGTTAAACTCTGCCAAAATCGTGTAAGTAAATAGTTATCGCGCCAATCAAGAAGAAGAATTTAAGATAAATTAAAAAATTATTACAAAGTATCTACTTTATGCTAATAGTGTAGGTTTCTCCGTATTAGGGCACCTTTGTCTGTAATTTTTAACTACGCAGTAAAACAAAATTCAGAGTGCACTTTTTCCCAGCGCTTAGCTTGCTTGCTTGTCAATTTGCGACAGAACAGAGTCAACAGATGCGTACCAATGCTTGCGTATGATGGAATAATCGGTTTAATGGCATTACTTTTTGCGTTTATAGAACTAATTCAAGTGACCCGTATACGATAATTTGTAGGAAAGCATGTAATTATTTTCTCAAACCTTGGGAGGTGGTAGCGACCAGTAAAGCACAATTTAGAAAGCAGCGAATTTCTGCTTTGCGAAAGTTGAAAAACAAGAAGTACCCTAATATGCAGACAGGTTTCTCTGACCTTTGTGCAGCTCATCCGTTTTCTCCCATACCCATTGCCAACGTCGGCCACGGATCTTGGAAAAAATAGTACTGCTCGAATGATAGTGCCTTCTAATCTATACTCACCATATAAAAGGGCAGACAAAATCAAAGATCGGCGAAGTTTAGACTTCACTTGTCAGCTTTACTGTTCAATTGTGTAGCGAGCCCACTATATGTAGTAGCTATTAGCAATAGTATCTAGGGAATTTCCAATATAAAACGTATGTAAAATATCTGATTTATGCTGATCTTTTTACGTTTGAAGCCGCACTTCAATATTTGAAATAGTACTAAGCGATACTACGAAGAACCCTCACACTGCATTTAGTGTAAACAGTAAGAACATTCTTCCTTACATTTTACGGCTTAGATTTATAATCCGTTGTTGGGCACGTATTAGTCCGACAAATCGAGCTTATAAACTGATGCATACGTCTACTAGGTTTGAACAGCTGCAGAGACTTTGTTACTTGTCCATAGTAGAACAAGAGAGTCTCCTCATTGGCTTTGAAATCTGTTGTTGTTGTTGTTTTCCAAATTCTTACTGCTTTCAAATTATTGCTGTCAACGAAATATATCACAACTCTTGTAGCGTAGAAAATCTGGTGCTTTCTGTGCTAGTCTTCTTCTTCAATTTTTGATGAACGTTTGGATTATTTGTCTGCAAATTGAATATCTATGAAAACAGTTCTCTTGCTTGTTCTATTGCTTTATTTCTGGCAATTGCAATTTAGTACTTTTTGTTATTAATATCGATTAGGAAGTTTTCTAAAATGCTTAAATAGTATTTTGCGAATCGTAAGGTATACTACAGGGTGCAGAATAGGTTCCTTGGGTACTAAAGGAATTGTAAACACTTGTTTATCGAAAAATTGTGGGTAACAAGTTAATTAGATGTTGGTGTAAAAATGGGTAATGATTTTTCATTCTTGTGTAAGCTAGCACATATAAGTACATGTATACGATTAGATAAAAACATATCAGCGATAGTAAAAGTGCCGCAAACTATATATGATATATAATTGGCGCGAACGCCCTCTTTGGGTGTTTGGCCGAGCTCCTCCTCCTATTTGTGGTGTGCGTCTTGATGTTGTTCCACAAATGGAGGGATCTACAGTTTCAAGCCAACTCCGAACGGCAGATATTTTTTGTGAGTAGCCTTTTCATGGCAGAAATACACTCGGACATTTACCATTGCCTGCCGAGGGGCGACCGCTATTAGAAAAATGTTTTTCTTAATTTCTTAAGATTCGAACCGACGTTCTCTCTCTGAATTCCGAATGGTAGTCACGCACCAACTCATTCGGCCACGGCGGCCGCAAACTACAAGCTGAAAAAAATGTAAGAAAAGCCATTATAAACGTATATGTGCATATCTTCTGCTCAAATATGAAAGAGACGTTATCAATAAAACGGTCCGCGGATAACATATGGCAAAAATAAATTTTTTATTTTTTGGTAGGACTGTTATAAGCTTACGTGCCAAATTTCAGCGTTATATGTCACATAGTTTGTTTTCTGTGCTACTGTAAACAAGTCAAGCTCGAGTGTGTTCTTCGAATTCTCTTTTATGACTTCAATTGTCTCAAAATGTTTTCCACGGAGCGGCAACTTGAACTTGGGAAACAGGAAAAAGTCACATGGAGCCATATCAGGCGAATACGGTGCTTGCGGAACGATATTTACATTATTTTTGTTCAAATAATCGCGAACAAGACGTGATGTGTGAGCTGGTGCATTATCGTGATGCAAGAACCATGACTTGTTGTCCCAAAATTCCTTCCTTTTAATACGAATGTTCTCGCGCAAACGCTTTAAAACGTCTAAATAATATTCAGCGTTAACCGATCGGCCTTGCGGAAGGAACTCCGAGTGCACCACACCTTCGTAATCGAAAAAAAACAGTCAGCATAACCTTAATTTTTGAGCGACTTTGGCGTGGTTTTTTGGGTTGATGTACGGCCCTCTTTGAACGATTTGTACCACTGGAAAACACGTGCACGCGATAGAGCAGAGTCCCCATAGGTTGTCTGCAACATTTTTGAGGCGTCTGAAGCCGAAATTTTGTTGGGATAACAAAATTTCAAACAAATTCTTTGTTCAAGTTGAATTTCCATCGTTAAATTCGAAGAACACACTCGAGCTTGACTTGTTTACAATAGCACAGAAAACAAACTATGTGACATATCACGCTGAAATTTGCCATGTAAGCTTATAACAGTCCTACCAAAAAACAACAAATTTATTTTTGCCATATGTCATTCGCGGACCGTTTTATTGATAACGTCTCGTTCATATTTGAGTAGAAGGTATGTAAGAAATTGTATGTACATATATTTGCTAACAAATCTATGCCTAGATAAAAATATTCAAAGTTAATGAACGAAATTGTTTGTTGTACAGTATTTGTAAAATATTTTATGCTGTTTGAATACGAGCATATAAATGTTTAAGTAGAAGTAACTTTCGAAATTCTGGGTTCGTCAGCGCTGGAATGAATAGTATCGGGCTCACATGTTTGCCTTTAAACGTTACCATGTCAATGAGATAACTAACTGGTCGAAGTAGCGAAATCATCTCAGTAGTAAATCATATTAGCTCCTTCGATTCACTATCTCTGCTCACTTGACGAAAAATTTACATGTGCAAGCAAAGTAAAAGTTATCGAGCAAGACTCGCAGCTAGCGAGTATGGCTGCATCTCATAAAACTGGTGTAGCTCTCTTTGTTCAACACCTAGCAATTGCTAGTTTTTAGTCTACAGTCAACAAGAACATTGGGAAGAACGAGAACACAAACGGTCTTGACAGGGCACGAGCATCACAAGTAACGAGTTGAAGCACCAAATGTATTCCTATATGAACGCGGTCCTAATACTCATTAAGTGCTTCCAAACAAATTTCCTTTTGGGCAGCTATATTATTTACCAGTGCTACAAATATATGCTTATTTATACCAATTGATTCACCTATTCGCCACTTGCTAACACTTGGCGAATTTATTAAGGCCGCCTATTATGTCCCTACTGAACAACCCTGTATTTAACAGTGCATACTTGTATGGATAAAGTGCTTTTAATCATATCTCATATTCGTTAAAGTATTATATTCAAGCTCTTTACAACTTGCGACACTTTACTAGCGTTTAAGTGCGGCTGACTAACTAATTCTGGTGTTTTCTTCTGCTTTCAATGACCTACAAAATAGTGGCAATGCTGTACTTGTTGATGTAAGTTTGTATTATGTTTTCTTGAATTTTGCAAATGCTTTGCACTAACTCATTATTAAATAAATGGAAAATAACTTTTATTATTTATTATTTTTATTATTATTACCACTACTTTAATAGGCAAAGAAGAGAATAATAATCAAAGACATTCCCAACCAAACAATTTCCGGAGTACGAGACATACAGACATAATGATCAAAATGCGCAAACGCAGTATTCACCCTCGAATGGATTAAGTCATGAACGAGTACAAATGTGTATATTTGATTGAACTGAGAGCAAATTAGATATTCACTTAGTTTAGGAAGCCTAGTATGATATTGTCGAGGAAATCATCTATAATGTAGCCAATCAGACTCCGAAGTGTGAAGGATGGGTTTTCCATTGAACAGATTAAGGCAATCAGAAACATCTCTGCCAAGCGCTATTCTAAAATTAATAACGAGATTTTAGATTCTTACTCGCGGAAGACGGAAAGCGCCTAGCATATGGCTTACATACTTTTCAATCACCAACCATTCATTGGCCACAAAAATCAGCATTTCTATATACATTTGACTTTAATTTTGATTTTATTGTTAATCCTTTTATCTACGATTTTATTATGTAAAATACTTTAAGGTCAATCATTGCAAAAATAACCCATGGTTGTATGTTTGAATTTAATAAATAAATAAATAAATAAAACATTTAATAGAATATGTTTGCAAAACTCTTCCGAGCCAGTAGTTGTTCAATTCGTTAGCTTTGAAATTTGTTGTTTAGGGCTTATAAAGAAAGTAACATACAAATCTGGTTCACAACAATTTAAATAGGCGCCAAAAAGTATAATAATAAAAATTTTAATAATGAAATTTTTACCTTTTCAACTCAACTGGTGTTACTTGCGAAACGGAACAACTTTAAAAATCAATTAACTCGATATACCACATTTGGGCACATGAATGTCGCAGGTAATTAACTGATATTTTTTCTGGGCAAACACAATTTGTTTTGTTTGCAGATTCAATACTAATAAAAGCCGTTGCGTTAGCAAGTTAGCAAAATAAAATAAATAAAAATTAAGAATGCAATCAGTAAAAAACCGCACGCCCACATAAAAATCGTCTGAAGCGTTCGTCGCTAGCAATAATACAGTTTTGAAATACATTATGGCTGTACACAGAAGTGACTATAAACTACAAAAAGCAATTAAAATCACGCTTTTGTTACGTTGACTAGATTTGCATACTAATTAAAAAAAAACTAATTTTTCTTATAAGGTCATGGGCCCATTAATGGCAAACCGACGTACGGGAATACGTCACCGTAGGTAGATGAGGCTGCATAGATAGGTAGCAGGCAAATCTGTGAAGTTGTTCTTACAATTCTATGCAGTGAAAAAAGTGAAGGTCTTACAAACCAACACACTCTCACCTGTTTCAAAATGTCTAATCTACCGGAGGAAACTATATTAAGCTAAGGCCAAAGGCATGCAAGTATACACATTTAAAGTGCATAATGTCTTGAATTGCAATGGTTCCATAGGGTTCTAAAAGCTTGCGAACTTAAAGTGATAATTAAAAAACAGAAATATTAATGGAATGCATTTTTTTATTTTTATTTTATTCTGGAAAATAATTTTATTACCCTTCACCGTCATGGTAGCTCCTTCTTTATTTCGAAAAAAATAAGGACCGAAGAGACCACCAGCGCTCCTTTGGTTAAAGCTTCTACGCAAACAGAGTAAGCCCTTATTTATTTAGTTTGTTTTATTTAAACGAATTTTTATTTAGATCATATACTGACTGTCGTGTGTTTCACCTGGAAAAAGAATTAGCCCATCTTAAGGAATGACTTGTGGGACTGGATAAATAAAGTCAATCAAATACTTGCTGAGGGGTAGATAAAACAATTCATTGGGCTTGGGACGATATGGCTCAGGCAATATGCAAATTTCAGACATGGATTAACATAGTTCCTCTGAGAATGGGAAAAATATTTTTTGTGGGAAACTCATAGATTTTAAGATAAGGTGGTCAAAGTTTTGTGAAATCCAACAATTAAGTTGAAAATATTACTAAGTTGTATTTTTATTATTTCAGAACCATACTGGTTATCATAATTGTTTGTCAAATCACGAGCTTTTGCATTGAAGATATTCACCTTTGTAAAATATGAAAAAATCATTAAAAACTTGGGAAAAATTACCACATTAAAGTTTTAAAAACAAAAATACTATAAAATATAGTTTGTAAAGAACTCGGTAATTAGGCACATATATTTATATGCCAACCACATGCATTGTCAATATATAATACTTTAGATAAAAATCAGGCCATAATATTTCCGCAAATGGCTTAAAGCTGTTTTATAGTCGATCATAAGCTACTGGGCGTTGCTATGACTACTAACATGCCGGTCAACTTCGATTAGTTCTCTGAATTTATCGACATTATCGGCATTTACTTTAACATCAAAAATACTTGAACAGAATCAACTAAACCAAACTTGCACGTAATTCGCTGTTACAGTATCGGCACCATGAACCTGGCTGGCATTTTCGCATTTATCAAAAAAAACCTGTAAAACGTACCGGATTTTCTCTTTTTTGACTTCCATTGTTAATACCCTATAACTCACAACTGAATCGAATAAACAAAAAATAGCATAGTGTGAAAAGTCACCTTGACAACGAGCATAAACTTCAAATTGTTTGATCGATACTTTCCCAGATATCGCTCACTACAGCCATCTACCAAGAAAATAATAGGTTTCTCCAACCTAATATATGGTTAAGTTATAAATATAAATAATTAAGTACTTTCAAATCTTAAATTTTTTACTACCTAGAAAGGGGATAAGCTCTTTTTCCCTTACATCCAAATCGCATCAACGGATTAAGTATTTCATTATTGAATTATTAAGTAATAAAATACATAGATAGAGGCACATTTTTACAAAAAGGTGCCAATAACTTGGAAAACACAAACTCATAATTCCTAATGAACCGGAAATTAACATTAAAAGTAGAAACGTACATGGGACGTAAAAAACGCGTATATAGAGATCTTTAAACCACGGTGCAGATAACGGCTTTAAGAAGAGCAGAAAAAATATCTCAAAAAGTTGCACACCCACCCTAAACCTCTTGCTACTCACAATCAATATATCACGTCGCCCCGAAAAGATCGCCCCGTGTTAACAAGAAATACGTAAACAAAAACGAGGCTAACAAGCAGATAAACTAGATTAATGCCCGAATTCTGTAAGAGAATCTCATCTCAAGTCACTAATATTGAGATTATAAATTAGTGACTCTTTTTGTGACTTGAGACGATTTTGCTATTCAGTAAGGGAAAATCACAAGAATTTCACCAAATATCATGGTGAAAATAAATAGAGACAGTCAGCTGATGGCACGTATCGGCTAGAGATACTCAAAAAGTTTAGCAAAAATTCACTTATCGATTTTTTAAACTCATATATCAAGCGAAATTCTTCATCAAAAACATAAAGAATATGAATATTACTAAGCTCATAGAAAATAACGTTTTTAATTTCTGTTTTATAAACCTTTTACCTGAATCGGTTTATCAACAATTCAATTGAGACAAACAAAATTAATAATCGATAATGTTGAATTGCATCTCTATATACATTCCGTTGAATGAACGAGCTGGGAATTCCGCTCAAACTTGTCAAGTGGTTTGAGATCTTGAATAAGTTCTTAGCAGAAGGATTTCGGGAACCTAAAAAACCTCCTGAAAACGTCTTCTTCCAGAAGGAATGGGTCTTCCGTGCTGCGTAAACTTGCCGGAATCAGTCTACGCATATTTCTAAAACGTCAATAAATACACAATTATTCGTGTTCTTAAGAAATTTTTACCCAAAACATATTACTTCGCTTCATTTTCGCGCTTTTTTTGCAATATATACAAAATAATTAATTCCTATTCCATATTTTTCGTTTTGTGAGCTGCTCAGAAGTAGATCACTAATTATTGACTTTTTTTTTTTTGAGACTAATGACGTGAGATTGCTTACTGAATTGCAACTAGTATCAAAATCAAATTTCACCACGAAAAGTCTCAATTAGTGACTGCTTACAGAATTCGGGCATAAGACTTAAAAATTTACTGTTGGGCTCAAGTCTAGTTATGAGCGATTTAGTAAATATAACCATGCATCTAAAAAAACATATAGGAGGTGAGATTAAGCTCGAATTCACCTATTTTAAAAATCAATTTTAAACAGCAAACAAAAGCAAATCAACAGGTGAGACTGTTGAACCTTTCAGAGATGAAATGGTGAAACATTCTTCGTGCATTTACTCCGTCTTCACTAAGATTAGGAACAGTCATTTTGGATCCGCCGATCCGAATTTTGAAAAACTGAAACCAAAGTTGTAATCGGCGAGCCCAAAAACCGCAGCGTCTCATTTTTATGAGTCTCGCTCAATTGCAGTTTAATAATAATGGAAACTCAAACGTGGCCATTAAAGGTTTGTTTGAAAATAATTTTTTGTTGGAACTTGCTTTTGAACCGCAGAATTGTGTTGAGAGCACAAAAATTAATCGCAAAACCGCAAATCCTAAGTAATTTGTCAAATTTAGCTATCAGCATATCAAATTTAGCATTGTGTGGAATGTAATAAACCTTTTTTGTCCAATTCGATGCTAGTTTCGGCCTATAAAAGGAGAGTAGGTGGACATAACGCACACTTTCTAGCACACTGCCATATAAATGTCGCAAGTTGCATATAAGAAATAGTTCAACCCGCAGGCATAGGAATTTGGCAAGACTCATGTCTGTTGTTTAATTTTTAATTTATCAGTTTTTTGCTGTTTGTTTGGTTCAGCATTGTCATTGATCGCCACTAAAAATTCAACCAAAACACCAAATCAGCCACCAAATATAATTTCTTTTCCTTTAAATATCAAAATTTCATAGTTATTCTGCATTGTAACATATGCATGCATATCAAAATTCTTCGTAACACTAAAAGCGAATCACAATTTAATACGATTTTTATATAAACTTAAATTTATATCCGGCTCGGGATCATTGTAGCAGGAACACAGCAAACGTTATAGCATACACACGCTTTCGAATACTTATGTAATCAGAGAAATCTGGGCACTTCACATGTTATGGGTAAATTTTTAATTTTTTTTAAATCTTCTTTTCCTTGAATTTCGACACTGCACAAGAAACTCATCACAAAGCAGGAAATAATTGTAAGAAGGGAAACACAAAAAAAAAAACACGAAGAAATGTAGCACTGAAAATTGCCAATTGATCAAATGCAGCAATTTGCCTGCAGTTGCATTAACCGCAAAAACTATTGTATTCGTGCACGCACAAACACTCACAAATGTACAAGCTCGTACTATTGCAGCTTGCGGCGCAAGTGCAAACAAAAATTCACAGAGTGCAGCAATTGAGTAAGGAGTAATAATAATTATAACCCAATGGTAAAATGCAATTGTTCACAGACCCGGTGATGCATGTATGTGTAGGCGAGCCTTTTTCTTAGTGGTATGGGTGTTGAATGCACCCTCACTCCAACCTGTACACAACGAAGAAGTAGCGGGCTTTGCATGGAACCAAGCAGAGATGCCAGTTATTGTTGGTATTGCAGCTCTGCCCGGAAGCCAAATTTGCGCGCTTTCCATATATGTGCCACTTCAAACACTTTAACCGAAATTATACGCACACATGCAATCACATTTACAAAATGCGCAATATATATCTTTGTATATATATATTTTTATTGCATATTTCTTCTTTTCAAAAAAATTTATATTATCTGATTTTTAAATGAAAATAAAGAAATAAAACGAAAGGCACTTACACTCGCGTGCTAATTTTACTTCGTTATCGATAGCTAGTATAGAACTGAACGTGAAAGCACAAGCATACCTTCAGCTAGCCCCAATGAAAATGTTCTAACTTGTTCATCAAACTGGCTCGACAGCGAACAAGTTTGCTCTACTAGTCTGCATGCAAGTTGGAGTGGCCACATAAGCTAAACGAAAAGGGAAATTGACCGGGAAATTGAAAGCATGCGTAAACTGTGCTCGTGCTTCTGTGGGTGTGTGTGATTTACAGCCCCGGTAGGGGTGGGGGTGGAATTCTTAATTCCACTAGAAGTGAAATGCAAAATACCTATGATGCTAGTATAGGGTGGGCCATGTAAAATTTGCTTTTTGAATCGGCTATAAAAAAAAACTAATCAATATTTTTTCAAACTTTTTTTTTATTTTGAAGATTGAACATTGTCATTTATGAATGAAAAATAATATCGTTCAAATGACTGCCACGACTGGCTTTACAGTAGGCCATTCGATCAACCCAATTTTTAAGCACATTTTCGATTGTTTGGGCTCCAATTTCATGAATGGCAACTTCGATTTCGTATTTTAAAGCATCAATCGTCTCTAGATGGTTCGCGTAGCATTTGTCCTTAACGGCTCCACACAAAAAATAGTCCAACGGGCTTAAATCACAGCTCCGAGGCGGCCAATTGATATCGGAATTCAAAAACGGTAGCCAAAAGTTCGTGTGCAACTTTGGCAGTGTGACAAGTTGCACCGTCCTGTTGAAACGAAATGTCGTCCATGTCATCCTCTTCAATTTTTGGAAACAAAAACTCTTTGAGCATGTCACGGTAACGCTCGCCATTTACTGTAACCGCAGAAGAGGAAGAAGACTCACCACTTTGGAAATATGTTTTCAATATTTCCCAATTTTATTCAAGCGTATAGCGTCCCATTTCGTAAATGTCAAACCTTTAAGTAAATTATGAACACATTTGTCATGTCATTTGTGCTACCATTCTCAAAAAAATAGGTGGTTCAAAAAGCAAACGCTATATGGCCCACCCTGTATTTGCCCCCTTCAGGCGTTGCTGCAATCGTCATGTAGTCTTAAAAATTACGCTTAGTTTTAAAGTTAAAAATTTCATTAGCTCATATTATTTTAATGCCTCTTAAAGGGTGTACATAAATAAATGGATCCACAGCGCTTCGCCCTGTTACAACAATATTAAGTTGCAGAAGTTCTGTTCAGGAATTGGGTTAGGCCATCTCTCCAAATAATCAATAAGTTTATTTTTATAAACGCTGTAGATTCCGAATATCTATTGAATTTTAGTCCGCTGGGTATTCAAAGAAATATTTCTTAAGATGAAGGTGTCCCGTATTTGCCCGAGTGGGGTAGTTGCTTATAAGTACATTTCATATTCGCCGCTCTCTTCCTCCTACTCATCTCTGTAGCTGCGACAAAAGTTGTGAAGCCGCACGCCCCCAAGCGCCGGTGTCCAGTGATGTTATCTACCATAGCCCTAATGGAAAAACAATCATGGAATATTAGTGGTTTAGATCTTTCATCGAACCTGTATCAAGATTATTAATCCGATAGTGAAGAATTTTTTTGTTAGAAGGACCCAACGCTTTGAATAAAAGAAAAATGAACAACATGAAATAGATAATAATTTGGACGATATTCATAGTTCCCCCTCCCAGAGAAATTAAGTTTACACAGCCTTTACTTAAAAGTTGGCTTATAAAATTTGCTGAAAATGATCTGCTTGATAAAACATATAACTAACTATATGCGGCCGCCGTAGCCGAATGGGTTGGTGTGTGGCTACCATTCGGAATTCACAGAGATAACGTAGGTTCGAATCTCGGTGAAACACCAAAACATGAAGAAAAACATTTTTCTAATAGCGATCGCCCCTTGGCAGGCAATGGCAAACCTCCGAGTGTATTTCTGCCATGAAAAAGCTCCTCATAAAAATATCTCCCGTTCGGAGTCGGCTTGAAACTGTAGGTCCCTCCATTTGTGGAACAACATCAAGACGCACACCACAAATAGGAGGAGCTCGGCCAAACACCCAAAAATGGTGTACGAGCCAATTATATATGCATATATATACAACTATATGCATATTAGGGCGGGTCGATTTAAAAATCGCTCATTACTCTGTGAAAATCGTATTCTAGGGATCAAAATAAGAAACTTTGCCGAAGGAACCATACCTCTAAAACGAATTCTGATGTCCCCCAATTTGGGTCGAACGAAAAATCCCCTTTTGACCCATTTAGAGTGCTCCAATCGAGTCCAAATGTATGACCGACCCCCACTAACTTTGGCCGGCCGATCCACCCATGCCAGTGGCACGCCCCCTGGAACTCCCCTGGGGGGTTCCCCATACAATCATTTCAAAATATCACCATTTTTGGCCTTTACATGGGAAAAGAAACTAAAAAGTTCGACCCAAATTGGGGACATCAGAATTCGTTTTAGAGGTATGGTTCCTTCGGCAAAGTTTCTTATTTTGATCCCTAGAATATGATTTTCACAGAGCAATGGGCGATTTTTTTGCCTCCCCACAAATCGACCCGGCCTAATGCATATATATATTCTGTATATGTATTTTCGCTGTTATAAGGTGACCAAATTATATGGGCTAGGCAAACCTATAAAATATTTATTGTAGCTCTATGAGCTTCATACTTCATACAAATCGCGCTTAAATTTTCGAGTTTAGTGGTTTAGTTTCCTTATTTTGTCTGTGGAATTATTTTAAAAGCTTAAAAAGCAATCATTTGTATCTTTCACAGCCATACGGCAGGTCTTCTGGAAGCATTTGTGTTTCAGAGGACTGGTATTAAAATGGTAAGCCAAAAAAATGCAAGTTATTTGTTTGACAGTAACGCTAACTTCGCTTTCAATTTTGATGATAGTTGTGAATCGGTAATGTGGTAAAGTTTGAGAGGTAACAATGCGCGAACTAAAGAAGTATTGTAAGCAAGTAGCCTTAAATTCTCTCGGTATTTTGGAAAACCGAATTACCGAGCTTTTCTCCTTCACTTTTTCTTACTTTCTGTACCTATGCCACAATTAACAAAAGCAACCGCTTGATGAATTCGTTTTAATTAGATTCGTTTAAACAAACTGATATTAATAAAAATGTACAATATATAGGTACATACATACATACATACATATGCACTCAATTTTTTGTATTCATTAAGAAATGGATAAAATTCATCAAAGCACCATCAAAGCGATCATCGCCGCTCAATAAAGACAGGTATGACATATTGCCTGCAGGAGCTTGCATGGGACGAGCTTGCATGAGCGTAGACCAGGTTGCCCAGCCCTTGAGCTCACGAGCGAAAACAGCTTTCAGCAGCTTATGCTGCACATGCACACTCAAAAGTAAACTGTAAGTATATAGATGAACTAAAGCGTTCGTCATAAAATGTGTACAACTTCCTTCATAATGGCACACAGCGAAGTACGAGTACTCAACATATTCGTAAAATGTGCATACCTTGACTTTGGGTATAACTAGTGCAGGCCTTTGATTAAGCTTGAAGTTTTAATATTTAACAGACAATAGCACTTAGCGACTTACTCAATTATTTAATTGTAAAAATTGCTGCGAAGGTATTGATTCCGAAACATAAAAACGTAATTCGTAATAATTGTCATCGCCTTTTTATTGAGTTCACAATCCAACTATTACAACGCTTATGGGTTAATATGAATTTTCTATAATAGACTGATATATTTAATAGTTATTCTCCAAGTGAAGTAACGTTGATTAAAATGTAATAGAGAGATCTTCTAATAGTGCGTACAGTAAACAAATGAGACCAGTTGGGTACTTTGCTATCACAAAAGTGTATTGTAAGTACAATATTTATTATATGGTCTATGGTACACCGCCTATTGGCTAATTTCTTTTGAATCAGCCCCAAAGTTAGATATCAAGTCTTAAACTATGAAAGCGAACTTATAAAGCTAACTAATGAAGATCAAAAAGTAGAAAACATTTCAAATCAAACATTTCATTCCCGATGAATTAAAACATGTCATCCCCCTTTTACTCTGGGCGCAGACTGTAATTAATTCAAAAAAGCAAATTAATTAATTCGAAGCAAATTCTAAAACAAACAAAAAAGCAGCAGTACTATGCATCGCTTAGTGAAATGCAGTTTTCTTTGCATATATGCAATTCTTTCGGCCAGCAAGTTGCTGGTTTTAGCTTCACCATTTCGCTTACATTATTTCTTCACCTACACCTTTTATGTACCTATAGGCATATGTATGTATTTCTTTCTCTGTGGCTTTTATACATATTTATAAATCTGCGAAATAGCAACAATACTAGCCATAACGACAAAAATAAATAAATGTTATGTTCATACATAAAAAACTGGCAATAACAACAGTGCAAAGGAAAATAAAAGCCATAAGAGCTTTTTTAGCCATGTGCTCCCATAATTGCTGCCCAAGCCGCTGCTCAGGTACCACCACATCAGGCGCTATCGCAGCTGCTGTAGTTATCATGGCTTCGCTCTGCACATGATAAATGCCACATGATTATTACCGATTGTTTTTACTGTTGTGAATGACAAATTCTAAACTCCTTGCCATTAGAAATAACTCAAATTAATGCTCAGAAAAATCCAACCAAAGAGGAACAAAAAATGTGTTTTATATAATATAAATTTTGTTCTTCGGCAAGATAAAGGGGCCCAAATATAAATTTGAGCGCAATCCATTAATCATTTCATATTGTTTCTCGCCTGCCCTGTAATGTTTGCATTCGTATCAGGTTCGAGCCAAACACTTTATCGTTGCAGCTAACATGCTCGACGTCGAGCGGCGAGTGGTAAGAGCTTTTTGCCGCAATCAGCTGTTGCGATACGGGGAAGAGAGAGTTATTTGGTAAATGAGAGTATGGTGATTTGTTTTATTCCACTCAAATGTTAAGGAGTAAATATTTATGGTACATACATGCGTACATACGTATACACAATATTAACTAAATTAAACTGTTCAAGCCTAAGTATTATTCTTAATACCTAGCGATAATTAAATTATGAACATAGCCGGAAGGCCTCAGTCGCCATCAATATATGTATTAAACAGTTGTATGTTAGTTTTAGCTTTATAAGCAGAACTATCATTATTAACAGAATAAAAAAAAAATTATATGTATGTATGTACAATGTACATATGTGTGCATTTGTCACATTTAATACAAGCAAATAGTATCTAGTATATTTTAACTAACTCACCTGGGAGGTGGCTCAGGCTATAGCAAATGCCCGAAGGGGTGATTCCTACGATAAAACCCAACAGGAATTGTTGTGTGCTATTGCACACACCTGTACTCTTGCAGAGGAGACATCAGGAGACATCCCGTGACTGTCTGTATTCGTTGGGTCTAAGTGTCCCTTTGTGCACATGAAGGTACAAATTAAAGAAAGGTTTTTCTTGGTACTTGGCTGGATACAAAACCGAGTCGTTCCGGTAACGTAGAACCGACTGTCGGGGAAAGCCTATAGGGCCACTACTTGGCAAGCCGGCGAATGCATTTCTCTCGAAATTTCAATAGGGCTACTATTTCTAGGTAAATCTCCCTCAAAACACTGTATTATTTCTTTGTCACTTTGTTTTTTCCACTCCCTCATATCAAGATTTTATCTATTATTTGCGTCATCAGAGTACTATTTATTACAAAATTTACATTTGTTTAATGGCAAAACTGCCACTATTAGTTATTATCTGAGTACTGTTTTATATTTTATTTGCATGTTATAATGGCATTTTCTCTTTCCTTTTACAGTTTAAGCACATCAAGTACTCAAGTTTAACATACTCAACACATACACAACTATCTGTAATTTAATATGTACATATATGTCACAGTGAACGATTTCTTTGTGAAAGCAATAACTTTGCTTTGCAAGTGATCACACCAGGACTCTTAACTGAACCTCTTACGTAAGTCGCTATCCAGTTGCTGCATAGATAACGCAAAAAAAAAATATAAAGGGTGATTTTTTAAGAGCTATAGGGAAGTTTTTCAAAAAAACACACGTAAAATTCAGAAAAATGCATGCAATTTTTATATAAATCGATAGTACGAGTACAGTCCATATAATTTAATGTTTGAAGATTATTTCATGCAAATGTTGACCGCGACTGCGCTTCAAATGGTCCATCCGCTTAGTCGAATTTTGGCATACTCTTTCTTTAATAGCTAAAAAATCACCCTTAATGTAAACAAAATTTAACAAAAGGGTGAGGATTTACTTCTTACCTATTAATGTATGCCGGAAACGGAAGGTTGACATGCACTGACACGTTCTCGGTAGCAAGAACACACACACGTAAATATATTTTCAAGTATTGTCTCGTTGTGTTGTCTATGTTGTAGGCGCACAATGCATAGAAATTATGAAATTCCACAGAAAGCATTCGAAAGCATAACTTTTTTTGGTTAACATTGAAAACTTTCGTTTTATGATTTTTTGAGAGAATAGTTCTTGAAGAAAAATTTGAAACTCAACGTACCATTAATGAAAGTGAACACTATGCAAATCGCCAGAGTAAATAGCATTTTAAAGGGTGTTTTTCTAACAGTAGGTGCCGAAACAAAAATAAAGCACAGAAAATATGTTTTCAATATCCGTTAGAAATAAAATTAAGCGTCATTAATTAATTTAGCGGGTGAGAATATTATCTTGGCGTTTTGGTATGTGGATTTGTGCACACATCCATATTTCGGCAATAACGCGTCCACTCTGCCTCCAAGTGGTCAATTGCTTCTGCTTTATCAGTGTGGACTTGCCGTAGGTGACTTCTGTGAAATTAATCGTTCGCCAAATATTTCGTTCTATAAATTAATTGTATCGCGCATTCTGCTGAAATGACACGCTTGCAACATTAATGCCTTCTGATTGAGGCATGAAAATGTTTATCATTATTAATACTTTAATGTAATACTTTTGTAATTTTTATTTTTTTAGGAAATATTCAACACAGCCTCTGGTACTTACATGATTTACAGTAATAACATCGAAAAAACTTATATTTCATTAAATAATTAATTCATAACTTATCTTAATAAATATGAGTTGCCAAGAAATTGTAATATTTCTGAACTATGCTAGTCCAACTTTTCTGTTTAAAAAAATGCTTTGAAATGTCTATCTGCTCCTCCGTCGAGTGTTGCTAGTGAGCAATTGCTCAGGGTCAGGGTCAGCTCTATACTGATAAACAATGTCAATTGCAAGTTCAAAATACCGATAAGCTACTGGTTTTACATTAAAATATAAAATTATTCAACTATGTAAAACACAAGGAAAAATAAGTTTTTTATTTTTTTTTATTTTTAGAAATCTAGCTGCATCTTATGAGCTCAAATTAAAGAGATGGAAACTTATTTATTATAATATTATTAAATATAATTCATTTTTTAAAAGTTTTGCTGTTTATAATTAAGGCCCTTGAAAATATGCAATTTGGGTACGGTTCAGTTTGGCTTAAAAATCGATGTTCAGACGTTCTTAAATTATTATGTATATATCACCGTTAACTATAGCCTTCTGATCACCGTCATTTCTACAGACGTACGAACCAATGATTTCAGTGGCTCATAAAGTTCACCTAATGTTAACTTCCTCTTGGTATAAATGATAATTCAATAATGGGTTGATAATTATTAAAGCTCCAAATACGTAGCTCGCTTAATGACGTAACTATTCAACCAAAAGTGAGCTACTTCAACTTTTTTAAACGACATTTTGGCTTCAGTTTATAGGAGAAACTTGCCTATATGTCCGATCATTAATACGGCCGCCAACTACCTGGGCCCACTCTGGGTCACTCGGGGATTCTTAGAAAGAGAACAAAATTTTCCAAGAAATAAAAGAGAAAAGACAGAGAAAAGAACCTTCAAGGTACGGTGTTGCTAATATGTATTATATTTGTACTAGATCCACAGGAGATGACGAGCCGACATATCAAGATTCTATCAGTGGTCCAGGAAAGCAGCAGTGGCTGCAGGCGATGGCAGAGAAGTTGGAGGCGTTCGAAGACAACCAAGTATGGGAGATTGTTGATGCTCCAAAAAGTGTTAGTGTACTGCAGTGCAAGTGGGTCCTAAAAAGAAAATATGATTGTGATGGTAATGTGAGGTATCGGGCAAGGTCACTGGCCAAAGGTTATATACAGAAAGCTGGTGTGGACTATCAAGAGAAATTCTTGCAGGTCATTAGACATTCAACCTTGCGCTTATTATATGCATTAAGCGTTCAGTTCGATATGGACATTACTCACCTAGACGTTATAACAGCTTTTCTTAACGGATATTTAAAAGAAAGTATGTATATGCATTTACCTGAAGGTTTTCCTGTTAAAGTTTCCAGAAAAGAGTTATAGTTAAAAAAAGCTGTGTATGGTTTAAAACAACCTGCATTGGCCTGGTAGTAGAGAGTCAAAAAAACATTGTATACTAATTTAGGATTTAGCAAAAGTAAATTAGAACCTTGTGTGTTTTTAAAAAATCATAATAATGGTAATGGATTTTATGTTGATGATTTCATAATATTATATTTTCAAATGATAAGTCAGAAACTGATATTTTAATTGAAGCCTTGGAACAAAAATTTAAGATTAAAAATTTAGGTCAGGTAAAGCAATATTTAGGCGTGAGAATTAATATTGATAAACATACAGATCAGGGCGGGTCGATTTAAAAATCGCTCATTGCTCTGTGAAAATCGTATTCTAGGGATCAAAATAAGAAACTTTGCCGAAGGAACCTCTATAATACCTCTAAAACGAATTCTGATGTCCCCCAATTTGGATCGAACGAAAAATCCCACTTTGACCTATTTAGAGTGCTCCAATCAAGTCCAAATGTATAACCGACCCCCACTAACTTTGGACAGCCGATCCACCCATGCCAGTGGCACACCCCCTGGAACTCCCCTGTGGGGTTCCCCATACAATCATTTCAAAATATCACCATTTTTGGCCTTTACATGAGAAAAGAAACTAAAAAGTTCGACCCAAAATGGGGGACATCAGAATTCGTTTTAGAGGTATGGTTCCTTCGGCAAAGTTTCTTATTTTGATCCCTAGAATATGATTTTCATAGAGCAATGGGCGATTTTTTGCCTCCCCACAAATCGACCCGGCCTAATGCAGATGTAATTACAGTGGATCAGGAGCAATATGTTGAGCAATTGATTAAAAAGTTTAACATGTCTGAATGTAATACAGTTAGTACTCCGATAGAGACTGAATTAAATATTAAGAAATCTGATATTTGTGAAGATCATTTGCCATATCAAAAACTTATAGGTAGTTTGATGTATCTGGAAGTTTTGCCGATTCAGACATTGCCTATTCAGTCAATTACCTCAGTCAATTTAATAATTGTTATTCACATGTTCACTGGAATTATGCTAAGAGAATTTTAAAATATTTGTTAAAAACAAAGCATTATTGTTTAAGATACTCTAAAGAGAGAACACAACTAGAGGGGTACGCAGATGCAGACTGGGCTAGTGATAGCATTGATAGACGTTCTTATACATGATACAATAATAAAAGCTTTGCTCAGTAAGCAGCTTTCTCATTCCCACTTGACAAATCGGCTCCCTTAGCAAGACACTGGGTTGCTTGCTCTAGAAATTTTGACTAAAAGTGGAGGAAAAGTAAAATTTGTAGAAAAAACATTTCATTTTCAAAATGGACTGCTTACGAGCAACAACTCGCTCAAGAGTTTTCATCGGTATGTTCAGGACTATGGCAGTATGACATGAAATACATACCGCTTAAGTCAAGACATGATAGAGTATTTGACGCAATCCGAGATCGAGATGGCGAATTTACAAAGCTTTATTTCTTATGATGTGGTGATTTAAACGGAACTCATGTTTTGCAGCTAGCGTTTGCTAAAGAGTTACAGCAGGGAGAATTATTGAATAGTCCCGATGCAATCGATTACATTGCAGACCTCATTATAAAAAAGTTGGCAGAACTTGTTTCCAATGAGCCCACCTTCCTATGGATGGAAGAAGTGTCCAGAGGAGGCTTAGAAAAGCACAGTACCAGTATGAAAGAGCTTCTCATAAAAAACCATCTACCGGAATCGGCTTTAAACTGTAGGGCCTTCCAATTGTGGAACGCGCGCTACAAATAGGAGGAGGATCTCGGCGAAACACCTAACAGAATTGTACGTGCCAATTATTTATTTATTTTTAACAAAATAGTTTCATATTGGCGAAACTTTGCGATTGGTTTTAAATTTAAAAATTAATTCACAAAGTAAAATCTTGGATTATGTGAAATAATTTCTTGTTTTAATATTAGACTTGACAATTTCCGCTAACCACTTCTATCTATACCATTATTTACATTCAAATATTAATTAAAATTTATTTTTTAAACCGTTCGCAGTTTGTTTCCATTTAAGTAACAAAATACTATTTTGCTACCATTTTTCCCAAAAAGGATTTAATTTTTTCCTTTTTATGCACCTTCTTAAATACAACCTTTTGTAAGGGAGTGTCAAAAATCGAATGTCACTAGTGAGCAAACCTTTAATAATTGAATCATGGTTCTTATATTGGCATCTGTTTTACTAAATCTGGATCTGCCATCTCTTGGGAGAGCAAAGGACTGTTGCTCTCAGTAGCTGTGAAGCTGAGTATATGGCTTTGTCAGAGGCTTGTCGAGAGGCCATTTATTTAATAAATTTAGAATAAGAATTAACAGGTTGTTTCAAGAAGATAATATTGTATAACGATAGCCAAAGTGCATTAAAACGGGCAAATAACCACCAATCTCATAAACGATCAAAATATATTCATGTAAGGTATAATTTTATCAGAAATGTAAGTAATAGCGGTCTAGTTGAAACTAAATATTTGCCAACTCATAACATGCCTGCAGACTTATTAACTAAGGGATTGTCAGAAATAAAACACTACATATAAATTTATGCAAATGCTTGGTATTGTGCCATATTAATTTTTTTTAACAGTATTTGTATTGTTTGAAATTTTGATATAGTGGCGGTCAACTCCGTAAAATTGTAAAATGTAAATTCTAGAATGTAATTGTATAAATGTATTTATCAAATCTTGCAACCATTGATTTACTTGTCAAATCTGGAAATAAAATTTTAGTCGAAATCGATCCACGTGTTTCATTTATAAAAGAAAATTTCATTTTCAATGAATAAAGGGTGTATAGGGCACGGTATGGTAGGCAGATGTTGTCTTCACCACGCTGCCTTTGTGCTATTGACCGCGCTCAAATGAAATGATGAACATCGATTTATTAATAGCCCCGGTAATTTGAATTTTTCAATATTCAATACAAATTTACAGTTTTCATTAAAGTCGCTATTTTTAAATGCCACATTTTACTTAAACACAACTGCATCCCATCACTGTCGATATGCTCAACGTACGGTAATCGAATTAGGGTGAATATTTTTTGCTATTTCCCGAGAGTAAATATTTTTCATGTGCAAAATTATTTGGTGTATTGACATGAGTTCATATGTGTATGCGTTTGTAACCTGTGCAAAGTGTATTTGTACAAAGTGTCATTCAAACATTAGCAAAAGAGAAATATAGCATATGTTCATTTTTATGTAGGTTGATTTTCTATGTAGGCGAAGGTTGATTGGTACCAATTTTTATGCTTTTATTAACTAGTGTTTTATTATTAAAATATTTTGAAAAAAGTCAAAAGATTTTGATAAGTGCAATAGGAGATAAAAAATTGTGGTCTGAAAGAAATTAAAATTTGTAAGCAGTTTGTGAAACAAGAGTCTGATAGAACTAGCATAGTACCAAGTACATGCGTATGTACCGCACTCGGTGGGCATTTTACGCGTATAATATAAACGTACACCGTCAATTATGGCAAACAAGTTCAATTACTGGATTTCCGACAAGCCAGAATACCTTGCTTGTGCGTGCGTGGAAGCGCATGCATCGATAGCTAGAACGGAGCACAATAGTGGTCATATTTATGTCTTTAGCCCTCGGTTAGGCAGTGCTGGTTTGGTAAAAATTGGTAGCAGAAAATATATTTCTAGGTAATTGAGCTACCGTGATGTAACTTCATTTACTTTAATAATATTTTATTAGCTATACATTTGCAAGCATGAAAGTACACATGGTCAAAATCAGTCAAACGGAAGGTTAAGGCGGAGCAACCTTAAAATGCACAGACGATTTTTTTAACCGGTTCCCGAAAGTAGTCAAGATAATACAGATATTATGTTGCTATTAATAATTTAATTACAGCGTAATTTTATTTTTTTTTTGTTTTAATTAAGAAAACTTTTTTTCAAAATGAGTGAAGTAATTTCCACTTGATTCAATAATAAAAGGTTTTGTATTCAAGCAGATTTCTCACTTCCACAGAAAAAATCAGCTTCTTAATTGATCAACAATGTTGCTCACTATTCAATTTTCAATTAAACTAGATATATTGGGTAGTCGAAAAAGTCTTTTCGTATTTTGTCAATAGATGTCGTTGGAGTTATCTGTCTCCAGTGCTACCAATCACATTGTGTCATATCATATGGTGTTAGAAAGGTGACATTTTAAGCTTGATTTAACCAAAAAAAATTAAATTCGGAGAAGCTGAAAAAAAGTTAAAGTTGTTCAAAAATGAGTGGAAATAATGAAGAAATTCGCTATATTTTGAAATGTTTGTATAAAAAGTTTATGAAGTTTATGGAGACGATGCTGTATCAGTTCGTGTAGCACAACAATGGTTCGCTCGCTTCCGTTCTGGAAATTTCGATGTGCAAGATGAACCTCGCTCCGGTCGACCTATCCTTGAAAAAGTCGATGAAATTATGGAAAAGATTGACCAGGACCGTCACATAAGCTGCCATGACATCGCCAAGGCACTAAACATTCATCATCAAACGGTATTGAACCATTTAAAAAAGGCTGGTTACAAATAGAAGCTCGACGTCTAGGTACCACATGAATTGTCTGTGAAAAATTTAATGGACCGAATTAACATCTGTGATTCTTTGCTGAAACGAAATGAAATCGAACCATTTCTGAAGCGAATGGTAACAGAAGACGAAAAAAGATCAAGGTGCAAGGGTGGTGAAGCTCAACAAATGGTCGCAAAGCCAGGATTGACGCCTCGAAAGGTTATGCTGTGTGTTTGGTGGGATTGGAAAGGAATCATCCACTATGAGCCGCTCCAGCCTGCCCGAACGATTGATTCTACACTTTACTATCAACAACTGATGTGATTGAAGGAAGCAATCGAAAAAAACGGCCAGAACTGATCAGCAGAAAGGGCGTCGCCTTCCACCAGGACAACGCTAGGCCACACACATCTTTGATGACTCGGTAAAAACTGGGAGAACTTGGCTGGGAAGTTTTGATGCATCCACCATATAGCCCTGACCTTGCACCATCGGACTACCATTTGTTTCGGTCAATGCAGAGCTCCCTTAATGGAGTAAAGTTGGCTTCAAGAGAAGTCTGTGAAAATTACTTGTCGCAGTTTTTCGCCAAGAAACCACAAAAGTTTTACACTGATGGAATAATGTCTCTAGAAGAAAAATGGCAAAAGGTGGTCGACCAAAACGGTACATATTTGGTTTAATAAAGTTCATTATAAATATAAAAAAAAGGAGTTGAAGTTTGATTAGAAATACGAAAAGACTTTTTCGACTACCCAATATTATTGGTCATTGACTTCTAATTAGGTGTTTGATATTACATAACTTTTCAGATAGCCCCACCAACGCATCTTAGCCACGTGGAATTATACCTCTAGCTTTGATTTGAATCTCATTTCCCTAACATTCTTGGTTTTATATCAATTTATAATTCTATACTTATAGGTCTATGAATAAGTTCGTGCGGTTTTTTTTCGAAATTTGAATTTCGGATCATTCCCATGGCTTTTAAACGTTTGGAAATGGTTGATTGATCAACTCCCAAAGTTTTTGCAACCTCTTCTTGCGTTTGAGCCGGATCTTGATCGAGCAATTCCTCCAATTCGGTATCCATGAACTTTGGCGGCGCGGCCAAAATCACCACTTTTAAAGCGTGCAAACCACTTCTGGCACGTTCGCTCAGCTAGAGCATGCTCACCATAAACTTCCACCAAGATACGATGACTTTCGGCTGCTTTTTTCTTCATATTAAAAAATTCCCCGCAAAAACACATTATTTGGCACGAAATTCGACATTTTCAAGTGTGGTAAAAATATTGTTGTTTACGCTTCAAATAAAAAACTTATACTGACGTTTGTGCCTTACGACAGTAGCTCTCCAATGAATGTTTGGAAATGTGGATCGATGGAATAATAATCAAGTTACGCCATCTGCTGTACTATTAAAAAACAGTATTTTATATTTTAGAAGCGTTACTTCTGGCGGTATGCTTACTCAGCTCTCCACACTTCATCTATTTCAGTATTTTATTGCCTCAATCGGCTTAAAATACAATTTAGTAAAATAAAAAAGCGGGCAGGTATGTGCGAAGTTTAGTCACTCATGACCTTTACATACTGATTTTTTCGATTCTCCGTTTACTCCCATGGAACGAACCAAGAGAGCTCCGCACCACAGATATCGAAAAAGTCGTTTAGTTAAAACATTTTTCAGAAAAGGAAAGCAGCAAGGTATAAAGTCAAATGCATACGGATGGTATTTAGTTCACATTTTAATCAAACAAATTACTCACAAGGGTTGATTTAAGAAGTGGCGTATTATGGTTCGAAATACGCTAACTTTCTTCTTCCGTGCAATACTTAATCCAGTAACTAAATGTTGGTTCAAAATGCTATAATTTGATGTGCTTCATTGTCATGAGCTTCATAACCAATACTGGGCATCATATATGTCATCACCACGCCTTGTCCTCGAAATAAACAATCATCACCTTAAACTTGGTAATCGTCTGTATTATTGTGGTAAAACTTACCTGTGGCCTTTGTTCGGTGAAAAGTTTTGTGATGGTTCCAGCATATAATATGTGCATACAAACATATAATATATACTTATACTTATGCCCTTCGGACGCCACAAAGCTGCTTATATTCAAGAAATATCCAATTAAGGCAATATATGAATAAATGATATTTCTTTCCTAAGCCTTTTATTTATATTTACTTTACTGCCTTTTAAGTTCAGAACGAAGCTAATCAAATCGAAGGCCTATCGCCAAAGTAATTGAGTTAACTCACTATTTGATCTTTAATCACTCATACGCCCCGTCATACCGCCTTACTAAAGTGCGTTTATTAACAAATTTTAACAATTTATTGTATTTTTAATATTTTTAAATAAAAATTTAGTTCCTTTTCTTACAAACTAAACTTTGAAACCAAAACTTTTTAGTCAGAATTTCGGATTTGCCACAATAGTGCATTGAATTTTGGTATAAAAAAATTCAAATATGAATAGGCTCGAAAATTCTCATTGTATTTGTATTGTGCTTTTTCTTTAAAGAACGAAAGCGCGACATTGTATAGGAATAAATGCACATCACCGTCAAAAAACAGAATTATAAAAAATTTTCATGTTTCAACAACTTCAAACTTGCACTAAACCTTAATTTAAACTACATGTAGGACTGCATGTTCGAAATTTTCTCAAAAATTCCGATTACAAAATTCGGCATTTTTATAAAAATTTGCTGACTTGTTCTTTAATTTGCGTAAAGTTAAAAACTAGAATTTATATGAAGGAAAATTAGCTAAATTTTTCTAAAAAAAATAGTGAAATTATATAACAAGCAAATCAATTGGCATTTTCAATAAGTACCTGTGCTATAGTTATTGAACACACTGTATTCCACCTAATACATAGCTGCGCCTGCTAAAATTCCAAAAAGCCAGTTTGAAAACAAAATCAATAAGTATGTCATAATAGCCTGGCGTGGTGTGGCCGTCAAAGTGCGTGCAAGTATTATCAGAATTTTAATGGAGTCACTTGATTTAGTGCAGCCTAAATTGAATAAACTTCAGAGGTTCTATAATTTGCTTATTTTTACAACTATATTCGTTTGCTTTTTTGCACTAAACAGTATAATCCAACGTAGATTAGTTTGTTAGCAGAAAGAAAATAATAAAAGAATTGCGTGTTCGGCGAGAGTTTACCTTAAATTCTGTTTCACTTTTTTCCTTTGGCTGAGCCTCTTTTACATTTTCTGCATTTACATAAGTAAATTCTATTAATATCAATGGCTGATATACATTCCGTGGAGCTGAATTTAAATGCAAAACTGGTGTAGAAACTTGCCGGTTGGTCAAGTGTGAAATCGATTCGTCACTTTAGTGTGCGCAATCACTCATCAATTTGTACACTGACTTGTAGAGGTACGCTTGGGCTTGATTGAATGAATAAGTTATCTAGTATATGCGTTTTCGTTAGTAAAAGTAAGTGTTGGGGAACACGCTCGTGACAATCAAGCCTCTCGAAGAAAATAAAGAGTACTTCTAAGTCGCTTTGGATTTATTTAAGGATTCAAAGTTGGCTTCAAAGTTCTTTGTGAATGGATTTTCGGTTGCTGTATAATTTTTGAAAATCTCTTTATTTAGTTGGTGCATGACTAGCATACGCAAGTATGTAGGTTCGAATCTCCATGCATGAAACACCAAAATGACCAAAAAAGTTTTTTCTAATAGCGATCAAACCTCAATTTGTGGAATAACTTCAAGACGCATACCATAAATAAGAGGAAGAGTTCAACCACGCACTCAAAATGTGTGTAAGTTCCTCTTATATATGTATCTGGTATTCAGTAGAAGACCGTTGTACAGAACTGCCGTTAAGATCGAGAATTTTCTCCAGATCAGAACATTTATTAATTGAATCTTCATTTAGTTACTTATTGTACCAGTTTATCTGCCTTAAATCTCTAATTCTTCCATTTCACATTTTTGACTGTAATAAAATATATTAACATGGGAGCTTGACCGGGATTTGCACATAAAGTAATCAAATAAAACAGAACGGCGACATTCGAATCGGTATTTCATAATTCATAGTAACTCCTCCAATCACACTGTCTTTTTGATTGATTAGCGTATTGGCCAGATTCAATGTGCAGTGTACCACTACCAAAATCGATGAGTGGGCATCATGAAATTCCTGGATGATTTGTTGAGATCACCTCTCCACATTTGCAACATTCGGCAAGCGAAAATCGGTCGACTAGTTTCTACTAATAAGAAATTAGTATTTAAGTCAATATTTTATAAGTTAGTACTATCGATATTGAAGCAATAAATTTGTTATGCTACAGGAGCTCAACGTTGCAAAACCTTCCTGACAATGTATTGTATAATTTTTGATCGTAAACACGTTGGTATAGGAGGTAATGCATTCGAATGACAAAAGTGCGACAAATCAAAGAAATAAAAGCTTACAGCAAATTTTGAATGTAAATGCAAATTCTTAGATTGCAAAAGGGGAGTACAAAACTCGAAATCTGTATTGTAAATAAAAAAAGGGATAGTGTAAAAAAACTATTAGAGTTCATATTGTAAGATTTTAGATGATGATCATGGGTTCAATTCATCAAAAGCAATAATATGGCTTAAGATAGATATGCACTTACACAGTACTTTTGAGCTTAAACCTGCTACCCAGTATCAATCCCAATTAGTTCGTGCAACCATTTCGTGGGATAGGCGTGCCATTTATTTATATATTAAATTTAGAGATGGGAATGTTTCTATATAAGAAATATTGCGATAACACGGCTAAAGAACAACAAAGCCGCGGGCGCCGACGGACTGCCGGCTGACGTATTCAAACATGGCGGTGAGGAGCTGGTAAGGTGCATGCATCAGCTTCTATGCAAAATATGATCGGATGAAAGCATGCCTGCCGATTGGAATTTAAGTGTGCTCTGCCCAATCCATAAGAAGGGCGATCCTGCAATTTGTGCCAATTACCGTGGGATTAGTCTTCTAAATATCGCCTACAAGGTACTAGCGAGCGTATTGTGTGAAAGGCTGAAGCCCACCGTCAACCAACTGATTGGACCTTACCAGTGGGGCCTTAGAACTGGAAAGTCTACCATTGACCAAATATTCACAATACGCCAAATCTGGAAAAAGACCCACGAAAGGAGAATCGACACACACCATAGCACTTCAAAGCTGCATTCGACAGTATGAAAAGGAGTTTCCTGTACGATGTGATGTCTGAATTTGGTATCCCCGCAAAACTAATAGGAAGGACCTCTCCGAGCCGCTTGATACCAAACGAGGTTTCAGACAGGGTGACTCGCTGTCGTTTGACTTCTTTAACCTGATGTTGGAGAGGATCGTACGAGCCGCCGATTTTAATCGCTCAGGCACAATATTTTATATGAGCATACAATTGCTGGCGTATGCCGATGATATTGACATCATCGGCCTTAACAACCGCGCTGTTAGTTCTGCCTTCTCCAAACTGGATAAAGAGGCAAAGCGAATGGGTCTGGTGGTGAACGAGGACAAAACGAAGTACCTCCTGTCTTCAAACAAACAGTCGACGCACTCGCTTATCGGAACCCACGTCACTATTGACAGTTATGATTTCAAGGTTGTAAAAGACTTCGTGTATTTAGGAACCAGCATTAACACCGATAACAATGTCAGCCTTGAAACCCAACGTAGAATCTCTCTTGCCAACAAGTGTTACTTTGGACTAAGTAGGCAACTGAGCAGTAAAGTCCTCTCTCGTCGAACAAAACTAACACTCTATAAGACTCTCATCATGCCCGTTCTAACGTATGGCGCAGAAGCTTGGACGATGACAACATCCGATGAAGCGAGGATTGGAGTGTTTGAGAGAGAGATTCGGGGTAAGATTTTTGGATATTTACACGTTGGCACGCAGTATACACACGCTGTATGAGCTTTACGACGTAATAGACAAAGCGCAGCGAATAAAGATCCAGCGGCTACGTTGGCTGGGTCATGTCGTCCGAATGGAAAAAAACGCTCCGGCTCTGAACTATTCGATGCGGTATCAGCTGGTGGTAGCCGAGGAAGAGGAAGGCCTCCTCTGCGTTGGAAAGATCAAGTGGAGAAGGACTTGGCTTCACTAGGTGTATCCAATTGGCGCCGGTTAGCACGAGAAAGAAACGACTGTCGCGCTTTGTTAAACTCGGCCACAATCGCGTAAGCGGTTATCGCGCGAATTGAGAAGAAGAAGATTTATATTAGGATTGTCCAGCTGAATCGTAAGATATATGTAATTAAACGGAAGAACTTTTAGCCGAATAACGATAAATTGTAAATATATCGAAAACTTATCTATAAAAAAAATATAACTCGATTTTCAGAATCAGTAAACCAGTGTTTTTTGTACTTGATACAATTAATTTCACTGCACTTTTTTTATTTCGTTATGCGGTTTATTCATTAAACTTTCGTCAGTATAGGCAATACTTATTAATATGTGGTAGCTCTTGTTGATTTACTATTTTGGTGTTTTAGTGAGATAAAGTGAAACAAATGTTCAGCAAGACTACTACTAAATCCGGTCATTCGTGTTTACAATTTACTTACACCTCTACTAATAATCTGAGTATTTTTACATTTTCCGTAAACATTTACAAATTACATCGGTTATAAGCAGCTGTTAGATAAATGCGTCATATTTCAAATATGCACAAATACATGTTAGACAATATTTATATGTGTAAGTATGAATTTGAACATTTTTCCACAACATATGTACGTAGGTATGTTTTCTGTATATTTTCATCTCTCCACAAAACTTGCCAAAAGACTGAATGATAAATCCAGCATTAGGCTACATCAATTGTTGGCAATATGTTTGTGCGGCTTATCAAAAACAAAAACTTGTGCACCGAAAGTTATAAATGAAACATTACCACCATTTCTTCAACAGATAATACACCTATGAAAGGAAAAACAGTAGACATAACACAGGTGCTTAAGCAATAATTCCCATTCATGCGAGTACTAGCAAACACACTGCTGCCCATAGAATCCTCACACACAAATACATATGTAGCGAAATTCTCGGATACAAATACTTACGTACGGGCGGCAGCTACTGTTATTACTAGAACTACGCACATATGTACACTCATTCAACTTCAGGCACTATCGGCTCTACGTTTAGCTGTCACTTCAGCCTGCTACATTAAAAGCCAGTGACGCTTCAGTTGAGTGGAGCTTTTTCTAGCCCGATTGCCTTTTCCAAGTCTCAGTTGTTTTCGTGTAATGGAAAAATATTTCGACGATTTCGTGAAAATAAAAAACACCGGATTTTTCTTGCTTTTGTAGCACTTTTTTATTCAGTGCCACGGAAATCTGCTTACAAAGAATTGGTAGTAAAAGTGAAGGTTTAGGTATTATGACAGCAAGCTGATAGGGAATAAACTAAAGTTTTTTTAATAAAATGTATGAAAATCAATTAATTTAAAATAAAACTATAAATTTAAAAAGTATAATATTTCACATCATGCGATTCAAGGAAATCTGCAAGCTGCTCTAAAAAATGTAATTTGCGGCTAAGTCTTTGAATTAAATGTACATACTTATTTAGAATAAATTAGTTGGGCTGTTTAAGCTTTTCAGAAAGCTGTATTTTTATTATAAAAATTAAGTACTTTTATCGTAAGAAAATAAACAAATGTTGTATATTTTTCTTAACCTAACATAATATATAATAATATAATATGACTCTGATTACTCTACAAAAGAGCTTTAAGCTTCTCGGGTATGAACCTGGAAATTTTCTTTTTCAGTGAAAATTTTCTCTTTTCTCACAGAAGATTTTCGCAGCCGTAAGTATTTGAGTTGAAAATTAGTCAAATCGGTAGAGTTTATAGCAATTGGCGACTTCTTAATCCGTATTCCAGCAAATTTTGCGTATACATCTAATTGAACACCATTAAAGGTCTAACTAACTCAATGATTGAAGTCATTGGTCATTTAAGGGCTGAAAGTTCTTCGGAAAGTTATATGCGATAAATGCATTCATTGGTGTAGAATGGAAATTAACTAAAAAAACAGTTCATTTTTAATTTTTCAGTTTATACCAAATTTTGTACTCAAATTTAATTTTTTTTTTTTTTTGATTTTGCAAAATTTTTGAAGTCCCTACAATTTGAATGAATTATCAATAAAACATTTGACACAACTTCAACATGAATAATAAATAATAATGAATAACTAAACAATAAAACATAAAACCATTTTAAAATACCAAAAAAAAAAACAAAATAAATTTGTCTGAATATTTTCTGTCTTCCAAAAACACGGCACAGACGCCATCCTAACTCATTAAACATAACTATCACCTTCTAAGCCTCAAGTAAGAATTTTTGATTTTTAAGCTTTTCTCGTACTGCGGGATCAAATTTCTTTGATGTAGTAAAACCACTCACAAAAACATACGCATATACATATGTCTACATGTATTTCTGCGTCATTCATAAGCGCCAGCGGCAGTGAGTGCATGAAAATTTAATACTCCCAAATACGTCCAAAAATATATATTTCCGGTTACACTCACAATTGAAACAATTTAATACATAAACTCAGCCCCAAGTCAAAGTGAAAGCGCAATACACAAAATTGCCCGGAAGACTTCAGAGAATACTCGTAAATATGTAAATATATATTTATATTCTGCCCTTGTTCCTTGGTGTAACACAGGCCTCAATGTAAATACGAAAATCAAACAAAATTGTAGAACATCGTCAACGGTTCACCTGGAATTGAGGCAAATGTGTTGACGAAGTGGACAGGTAGTGAAGTAATAATATGAATATCCTTCATCTGCTACTAACTGTTGGCTGAAAGAGAGAGATAAAGAACCAGGCAGCCTAAGCAAAAATTTAAATTGAAATTAACAAAAAATTAAGGAGAAAACATTGTTGTCGGACAAGAATGCAGAAGCGTAAAAAGTACAATAAATGGGAGTGAAGATTACGGAATAGTACACAATTGACTGAGGGAATAAAACATTTTTATAGCGGTCATGCAGCACAAGGAGGGTCACATCTGGAAAAATAATCACTATAAACATTAGAAGCATGGCAATACGATCATTGTAGGGTCACTCTAATACATCATTGTTAACTTTGATGGCTCAGGCAAACCAATAAGCCAATCACGATAAGGAAAGAGGTTTACTTCTTCTACGATTTGCTTCAAAAAGGATCAGTTAAAGTACTTCCTCTATGGCCTATCTAACGAATTTGCCTTTACCTAAAATTAATTTATTTCTAGATTTTAAATCGAAATATTGGGAAATAAATTCAGTACACTTTTTTTCGGCGACCATTGAAAAATCTTCTTGTCTTCCTCTTTCGCGATGTTGATGAGAATTCGTATTAGATTGAATTTCGGGTCAAGCTAATTTGGAGAAGCCATTACAATATATTTATTTTAAGCACTTTGCCGTACCATCGTATTTTAAATATATAAAATTTTCACTTACATGCTTCGCTGGGTGTTTGGCCGAGCTCTTCTTTCTATTTGTGGTGTGCGACTTAATGTTGTTTCACAACGCCGCATCTGAACCACAGATAGTTTTATTAGCAGCTTTTCAATGGCAGAAATGCACCATTAGAAAAAACGTTTGAATCATTTGGTGCTTCATACAGGGAGTTTCGAACACTGCTGAATGGTTGTCACGCACCAACTCTTTGCATCGGCGTCTTTGGTTGGCGTTGAATTCGCCACGAGAAAATCAAATATCATTAAGACATTGCAATCCATGTAAAAACAATAATCTTGTCATTGAGGATACAAATCTTCAAATTAAATGTTCGCCCGATGAAACAATTTTTTATCTGTGTGTGTAGGCCCCGCATTGGCTGGGCAGTTGCGTACATTGTCTTATGAACAATCGAACCCTGCTTACACTTGTACTTTGCCTGTAGTGTTTCTAAATAACTATTTCCCTAAGTCAAAAGCATATGACCTCTTTATGGGAAGTGGGGATATATAATACAAAGATAAATAAACTATAAAGAAATTTTGCCAAACCTAGCAGGAGTTTAAGATTGAAGGCTCTAACTGTATTGATAATTTAATGACAAAATAACTTAAAAATTTGAAAAGGAACCCTTTTTTGCAAAAACATATGAAAATTTGCATTTGATCTTAAAACAATATGTTTGCCTTGTTTAAGAGAACGGTAGTTTCACATTTAAAAGACGCGGGTGGGACTTTTGGTGAATCTTATAATAAGTTGAACGAGGAGGCGGAATGGTGTTGGAAATAGCGATACTATAAGTGTTTAGTTCATTTGCAGAGCAGATGATATTTTTAAATTGAAAACGTACTTTACGTGAATGTGCTATGCACTGTGTCCTAATATCAAGCCTTTACCAAAAAGGCCGACTCTGTCCGAGAAATCCTTGAGCTATAAGAGCTAAAGCTAAGGGAGGTTAGCTGACATCAAATTATGGGGCTACGCCAGGCAAAATCCTAACGGTGGGTACAATCATAAGAGGTTTGGCATCCCTCTTAAGGATAAACTGAGAATTCTCACGGCCCTTCTCACAGGTCAAAGCAGATTGCGCAGTCATCTGCTTAAATTGGAAGATGGTCCACTGACTCTTCTCGTTTCCGCGACCAATCTCCGGATGCTTCAATACACTTTCACAGGTTTGGATGAGATACTGTGATGAATAGAGGGGACAGAAAACCATGAGATCTTAGTGTAAAACTCAAACCTATCTATTATATTCTTTTCTGGAATAAGGGACTCTCACTACACAACTTCGACACTACAGTCTACACAGACGGCTCTAAAATGAATTGTGGTGTTGGAGCTGGTACAGAGTGCACCATCTTTTATGTCGGTATGAAAACATTGAACAACTTTGAAAAAAAGACAACTGATTTGCATAAGTGAGGTATTTTTATTTGGTTTGGTTATTTACTATTTATCAAAACTATTGTTTGAATATAATATCAATCAAAGGGCCACCTTTATTAGCAATCACAAACTACGATCTTTTTGTCATCACCATGTCAAGCATTTCGGGTTTTATAGTGTCGATTTCGCGTTGTTTCGGTGTAAAGCGATCCATAGTTGAAATTGTACTGAATTGAAGTCGATCGGTTTGTAAATGACAAAGTTATTCAGCGTTTATATACCGACATAAAAGATGGCGCACCATGTATATATTCTTATAGTCTTAAAATTAAAAAATCTGTGCGTCTCCCTAATGCCTGCAGTGTCTTCCAAGCGGAAGTACTTGCAATTGGAGAAGCTTTCTTTCGGATAGCCAAGCTGCAATCCAGGCACTGGATTCAGCCACAACAACCTCTATGGTGGTGGAACAAATGAGGAATAGCCTTTCCACCTTGAGTGAAAACCATAATGTTACCTTAATCTGGGTCTCTAGACATCGGAATATTGAAGGTAACGAAAAAGCAGATGAACTGGCAAGAGCCCCCCAATGAATAAAGTTCTGGCAGAATCAGTGTTCACACCATTAGGTCCAGCCCAGAGCACAATTTCCCTAAAATACCTCCTAATCGCGGATTGTAGATGGAGAGACCAGACGAAATGCAAAATTAGCAGAACGTTATGGCCCACCTACAAACTCAAACAATCGTTAACATTGTTGAACATAAAACGACGGGACGCCTGGAGAGTAACGGCAGTCATAACTGGCTTTTGGTCTGTCGGAGAAGAAACAGCCAAAATGGGCATCCCTCACAACACATACTGTCACAGTTGTAAGCAACCGGAGAAAAAGGAGACAATCTTCCCCTTCCTCTGTGAATGCCCTGCGCTATGGAAGGACAGAGAGTTAACTCCGGCTTGAGAATACATACTTTTACACATCTTTCTCTTTGTTGCTTGTGCGCCATGACATTGTGTATATATTACTTAGAAATGAAGGAAAATATACAATAAAATAACTTAATTTTCGTTTTTACTTATTCAAGTGAAGGGGATTACATCTACGTCAGATTTTGGAGTAGTTAAGTGTAATGCGGAACGGCAGCATTTCTACAAAAAAGTATTAGAGTATTGAAATAATGGACCTATGTACGCAATTTAGCAATCTCAGAATATTAAAAAAGCCTGTTTTCATTTGAGTTTCACGAGAAAAAGGTGATTTCTTGAGGTTGGTTCTCCGTGAAAACTCCTATCACCACAAAAACAATTTTTTAAACCAAGTAAAAGTATTTTAATACTCGTAAAACCGTAGGTCCCTCCGTTTGTGAAACAACATCAAGACGCACACCACAACTATGTAGGAAGAGGAGCTCGGCCAAACACCCAAAAAAGGAGTAAGCGTAAATTTTATATTTACATATATATTTTATTAATGAAGTATGCAAATAAGTAAAACCCATATGTATTTAGTAAATACTTTTTAAAATTGTAATTATTTCAATCAAACAGTAATCTGGCTATTGAGGCTTAGTTGAAGGCTAAAGTGGTATAGTGTGCAAAAATGCCAAGAAGCGTGAAATAAAAAAAGTGGTTGCAGAGATATAAAAAAAGCTATTCCGGTTGGCAATAACGATATAGGAATTCTATTGTCTTCAAAAGCATTCCTCACATGTCAAGGAACGAAAAAAAATTTCGGAGCTTGTATCAATCAGGGTTAGGCATAGTGCACAAAATAATTAATGCGATAAGCGGATAGTTATACATTGAAAAACTGAAGATTTAGTGATAATGAAAACCTTATTTAACTACCACTAAACAATTCGTCGCAGTGCAATTTAGTGGTAGTGCAGAATGCGCATCCCTGCTATCAACTAACATCGGCCCTGCTCCTACTTTAACTGTAGCAATTTAGAATGATTTAGTTCGATATTTACTGGGAATGAGTTTAGGGGAACACGGGGACCCACATTATTTCCTAATTGATTTAAGGGCTTGTTTGCGGGCTTTTCCATTTTTAACACCTCTATAACTGGTACTCAAGCACTTGTAGAATATTATCAACTGAATTTGACCAAAATCGAGCAAAACTTCCCAGTGTTGTGGGGGAAAAACAAAGAGGAACAGCAGAATATCCTCAAATATGCAAGTAGTTAAATGTTTCGCCAATATCAAGTACGTACAAAGAGTGCAAAGAGTACAAGAGTACAATTTCTAACAAAAAAAAAACCGAAAAACAATAAGATTGTCCTCCCCAAGTAAATCTTCAGACACATATTAAATTCCTGCACAAATGCGAATACTTGCTATGGCTGGATGGAATAATAAATATTTGAAGAGCGTAAACATGGCTGAGCTACAAGCAATCAACAGTTAAGTTGATGGCTACGTTTTATTTTTACCTGTCGTTGTTTGGTTCTACTCATATTAATTAGTTAAAATATACTTTTGCCAATGATTCAATCGAGCCTACATAGGTGAGTGGTCTTCCCAGGATATACAAGTAAGTGTATGTAGGTGCATATGTATATGTATATGCTTGGATTGCTATTCGGCGCCATTCGTTGGTGTTTATGGCTTTTCTACGGTACAATTCTATGCACGCGTGATAAAAAAGCAGAAATCAGCAAACAAAAAAAAAATAAAAATTTATCTGCTGAATATAAATGTAATTTGTGGCTAGCGTTTAGCTCCTTATATGTATATAATAATATTTTGTTTCTTTTTTAGTCTAATTGCAACGGTAATTTTTCTCTTTAATACAGTTTATTGAGTTCAACTAAGTTTAAGGTCACTTTAACTGCACTGACTCATTGTCACTGACACTTCCACACTTGTTTTCAGCAAACTATAACCAGGTCATTATTAAATTCAAAGCCATCGACTAGCTGCAAACCGGTCGGATGTGTGTGACTACTAAAAATGTTGCTGCGCGTCTCTCCGTAATTTCCTGGTGTTTGCTTTTGTGGCATATTTTCTAAGAACTTAAACACAAAAGGAAATAACATAAAAAACAAAAAAAAAAACTCTAGGCTACTAAACAAATCATCCAACAGATTTTCATTACTATCACGCGATAATCGCTAGCTTTATAGCTCCAAAAAATATTAGTAAAAGTATTCAGTAGTGATCTCTCCAAGTGATTCAGACAAAACTCTTACGAAGCTAAGTCCATTTTGGAATGAAAACAGTACTATTTACAATTAATTCCCAAAGAGATTGACTCCATTTAAAAACTAAAGAATAGAAGATATTTAATTCTAGTAAGCAATGCTTTAACTACCGACTAATGCTAAATTTTAAAAACCTAAATCTTTACGCCCAATCTCCGTTGAACTACATATTAGCTTAAACTCAATAAAAACTACCGTTTTCGCAAAAATCTTACCGAGATGAAATACGAAGAGTTCCTAAATGCTCCAAACAAATTCACTAAAATAATTGATAAAAAACCTCTGCACGCAGGTCTTCTTGTTCTAACCTTAGGCGGATCTTAACAGCCAAGTGAGCTTGAAGTCGCATGGTACAAACTGTAAATTAAAACGTATACTAAGGCCCACGCGATGCAAAAGTTTCTAAATACTAGGGCATACACAAAAGTGAAGCAGAAATAATCCATTTTGCACCATTTGTAAGTTATCTATAGATATGTTTTGGCGAACATACTTGGTTAGACAAGAAATCTAAGAAACCCTTACCATAAAAATTATGTCAAGTTTTAAGCAGAAAATAAAAATAAAATTCTGTCTAGGCCAAATTGAAAACCTTTACTCTGTAAGCAATCAAAAAACAAAAAATTATGGTTTAAAACTTCAACATCTTCCAAAGTTTATAATCCCAAGCCCATTAACGAAAAAACATAATCCAATAAAGGACAGAACATCAACAAACAAAAAAGAAGTTCGTGTAAGTTTTTAGCTCGATGAATACTGTTAAAATAAAAGTTTGAAACTGTTTGCCTCTTCTTCTAGTAAATACGTAACTTCACATAAAAAATGGATTAATTTATTTTTTTTCTGCTTAAAACTTACTCAACTTCTTCATTTGAGTTCAGAAAAAAAATTAATTTAGTGCTAAGTTGACAATTATGCTTCTCTGACATTATGATTGACAGCAGAGAGATACCAACAACTCCAATTATCTCCAACAATTATGTAGTAACAACACAAACTTGTCAAACCAGTTCGCAGATATTTCTGATACAATTTAATACATAACCCATAACCTTTAATTTACTACAGTGGAATTGTAAAGGTTGCTGAAGTAACTCTATGGAAATATAATTATTAAAAGTTTATTCTCCTCACCAAACCTTATTATAACAAGAATATATTTATACATATATGGCGCGTACACCCTTTTTGGGTGTTTGTCCGAGCTCCTCCTCCTATTTGTGGCGTGCGTCTTGATGTTGCTTTACAAATGGAGGGACCTACAATTTCAAGCCGGCTCCAAACGGTGGATATTTTTTATGAGGAGCTGCTTCATGGCAGAAAGACACTCGGAGATTTGCCATTTCCTGTCGAGGGGCGACCGCTATTAGAAAGAACTTTTTCTTCCTTTTGGTGTTTCACCGAGACTGGAACCTACGTTCTCTCTGAATTCCGAATGGTAGTCACGCATCAACCACTTCGGCAACGGCGGCCACCTGGCAGTTTCCGTACGGAAACTATTAATCCATCCACTCAGATAAGATAATTGGAGCGAAATACACCTGATTTCAAGAACATACATTCCGTAGCATTAATGCCGTATTATGCCGATCAATATAATCAGAACAAGAAGTATTGTTGTCTAGCCATTTTCGCAAATCGGCCTCTTAAGGGGGGAGCCTGGTTTATAAGGTCAAAAAAATCAATTTTTTTTTTCGTTTTAAGCGATTCCTAATATATTTCAGAATATGCACACAAAGTTACAGAGCCTAATTCTCAATATTTCCGTAGATACAAAGCCAAAGGTAGGCGAGCGTTAGGTAGTTACGCTGTGACCGGACAGCTATAGTACAAACTTTATCTTCTTTTCTCCACTTTTCATTTTTATGATTTCTTTGAATTGGGGTACATGAATGAAAAAAAACTAATGAACCTTTTGAAATGAATCAGAGCTTGTTCCCTTCAGTATTAAATTCTCTTCTATTTGAACTAACAAGATAGATTAAAAAAAAATTTTCAAGATTTTTATACCAAGTTGAAGTGAAGTTTTTTTTTATAGAAAGGTACTTTTTTCACTAAAACTTCCAAAAAGTTGAAGTTTTGGAATTTCTCTCAGTTTTCTTAGTTCATCTAGAATAAAAAAATCATGATAATTAGAAATCCAATTGAATTTTTTGCTTTAGATAATAATTACGAGCTGTATCTTGTACGCCAGTTGGAAACTCCAGCGTTGCAGCGCTCTACTAATTTCTATGTTAAACATTTTTTTTCAATTTATTTTAACCAGTACAAAAATTTTTTATACTTTTTAAATGCTCATTAAAAGATAGAAAAAACATTTTCAGTGCTAAATTAATTTTTTCCTTAAAAAAAAAAAATCGCGAAGAGATGCAATTTTTAGACCTCATAAACCAGGCTCCCCCCTTAACCACCTCTGCGAAAGAATTAACTTGCGCTGGTAAGGCCTACCAGACCAATAAATTATAAAACAATCTACAGCGAAATTAAAAGTTACTAATTAAAGTAATGGGTCGTAGATATTAAAATTTAATTAAAAACAAAAATCCAAGTCAACAAAGAAATCTTTTCCGTATTGACAAAGCGAATTTTTCGAATGCCTTTTCAAATCAAAACATGTACGAGTATGTTTACTAAGATCTGATACACGCATTTTGACGCACAATGTAATTTGGGTTAGAGTTAGTCGAATACTCGGTTATAACGTATCCATTATTCAAGTCCCAGTTCAAACCTGTGGAAACCTTCGGTTACTATTTAAAAATGTGTTTTAATAAATGTGTATACTAAAACTTTTTTCATTTAATTTTATTTTATGAAGTGCTGTCAAAATAGTTTGAGGTAAATGAAAAAAATACTCCGATTAACTTATTCATTAACTTGTATCTAATCTTTCAACCAGGTAATAACCCCCCCGAATATATTTTCGAAAAAATTTGTTGTAATTGTAATTTATTTGTTTTAAATATAATAATTAACTTAATTTATTTTAACTTTTTAAACAGATTTCATCTCTCTTTAAAAAATATTCCATATCTTAATATAGGTTATATATTATTTATTTGCTTCAGCCATTTCGGCGTGAAAATATTAGAAACATACTCACTCACTCCCTCACATACTTTCAGATTTATATTACATATTATATATTCGTAGGATAGGATGAATACCTACTTTTGTGATCCCTACTGTCGCCTCGCCGATGCACAACACAAGTTTCTATATTTTTTTACGCTTACCTGAAAATAAATGGAAGAAAAGATTTTAAAAATGTAAAATACACTGTACACTAAAATATAATACACTGTTTTAAAAATTATTAAAATGCTTAATAATGCTCACTGAGAGAACGTCGGTTCGAATCTCGGTGAAGCACTGAAATTAAGAAAAAAATTTTCTAATAGCGGTCACCCCTCGGCAGGCAATGGCAAACCTCCGACTGTATTTCTGCTATGAAAAAACTCCTCATAAAAAATATCTGCCGTTCGGAGTCGGCTTGAAACTGTAGGTCCCTCCATTTGTGGAACAACATCAAGAAGCACACCACAAATAGGAGAAGGAGCTCGGCCAAACACCCAATAAAGAGTGTACGCGCCAATTATATATATATATAATATATGTATATATTTATATTATATATAAGGCCCTTGGACTATTTTATTTGCAGCATTCTTAAAATTAGATCTTAACATATGTACATATATGGATAACCTAGAGATAACAGTAGGTACCTTTAAAAGAAAACATTCGGCGCGAAATTGGCGAGATAGAGTCCCAATTGTGCCAATATCTCATCGATAATTTCACCAAAATAATTAACATTTATAGATGTGCAAGTAGGGGACATTTAGAAAATATCTTATACCAAAAGCATGTGCCGGATATAAAGTGCTGCATACATCTGTGTATATCAGTCGATAGAGGAGATCATAAGTGTACATGTTTATATGCATTTGGCTCATAGCCAGAGGACTAATTCTTTCTGAGCAAATGCCCAAAGTGTTACAATGTCAACGACAAAAAATTATACAGAGGAGAAAAAATAAAAATGTAAGTGCATAAGTACGAATAACTTAATTTTCAATTATGCTAACATATGCTAAGGTAATTATAAGTTAAGTAAACAGGCATTGACCTACAGGTGCTGGTCAAGACCATGGTGAGGTTTCGTGATTCTCTATAGTTTTTCTTCTTAGCAAACTAAATGGCTACGCTGGAAAAATTTTTCTGGGAAAGTTGTTTACCAAGTAGGGATTATGTATCGTAATGATCGGTGTCTGATAAATACCTCCTTCCCTCTTAAAACTAATTTACATGCAAGTAGTACCACTACAAGCAGGGCACGAATTTAGTGCCTTGCAGATACTTTGTAGCTTTAAATGAAAATATGAGCAAATTACAGAAGAAAGACTTCATGTAGTTGGCTTGGCAGAGAGTGTATACCCTACAAATATTAACAGACTGAACTTAAGGATTGAATTATTTTAGTTTATTTAGCAAAATACAGAAGTTTAATGGAAGAAATGTACATCTTTACTGAATATATATTTGAACTAACTTGACATGCAGCTCGTTGAGTTGAAATATATTATAATGTTGTTGTTGTTTTTATAACAGCTCACACATCTTCTCTGTAGTGCTCACCGTTATCGAAATGGCGTTTCTAGGAAAATTTCATATTCAAAGAAAAAGTGGGTCAATGATGCCCTCACTTCAAAATTCACACCAAAAGTGCCACTCTCTGGGGATGCATTGGCTTCCGATCCCCAGATGCATCGGTTTTGCTAGCCGCCGTGATGGAAATACGCTTTGTCAAATATAACGATTTTCTATAAAATATTTATTAAATTCCGCGGTGAAATATTACTGACTTTCTGGCAGATTTTCAGTGGAAAAGAGCTGTCACCGTCGAAATATCAAACGACTCTATATATGGACCATCCTCTATAATCTCTATAAATCTTCGTATTATTCAATACTCAGCAACACTTTCAATTCTTCAGTGGTACTAGCATAAATTTGAGTTATACATCTCTTGATATTGGCAATGAAGCGAAAAGGGGGGAAGGCCAAAAATACACTCAACAGATAATATATAACAAATAAAACAATTTTCGAACGACCTTGCTGCTTTTAAAGGAGTTTAAAGCTTGCTTGTGTATAATTGTTACTGTTTTTTTTTAATAATTTTTCTGTTTATTTCCTCAGTATACTTCTCAAATTAAATGCAAATTTTAAACGAAAATCCATTAATTCTTCCTCTAAAAAATCAATCAATTAAAAAATTGTGTCATGAATTTGAACGTTAAAACTGTAAATACTAATTACTGTCATTAATGGATAAGTGCTTTTATGTGGCCAACCTACATTGTCAAATAAATTGAATTACTTTGCATGAGAACAGCGTCGAGAGGGCAGTGTAAATTCAAAATGGCATTATGCATAAATATTTTATTAAGGAGCTTATAAGACCTTTGAAATTCGATCTAATGCCAATATTTATAAAATATTTTTATAAAAAATATGGCCCTAAGATATTGGTTGATAATAATCGGCCCTAGGGATGGGGCAAAATGGTATTTGATGAAAACGAGTAAAATCACACAAAGCGTATATAACACTGACTACTTAAAAAGTCAAACCAGTATCAGGAATTTCTTAAAAAAACACAAAATATGTACGTGCATATATACAGGGTGCGTATGGTATTTGAACCAAATTTAATGAAACTTCACAAATTTGTTGCACAACATTAACTTATTATATATCTATCTATAAAATCAGCTGCAATAACCTCTCGATTCGAGTCCAGAAATGATTGTATGCCCAAATCGAATGTTCCTAATTCCGAATTGGAGCCTTATGAGGATGTTTATTGGTTTCGCGTTCAACTACGCCTCCTACGTAGTAATCCAGAAAATTAAGATCTGGGGAATTACGCCGCCAGAAGTTTGATGTTTTCAGGCGTTTCAGGGTATTTAATTTTGTTTAGAATGTTCTTTGATTGGATAACTTGGATAACGTAGGACTTATAGCTAAGATCTTCATAGACAACTCGTTAGATAAGACCCTCAGAGACATTAAAGACAGGGGCCCGCATTGGATTTGAAGGGTCCTCGTCACTGATCGCTTGCACTTGTTGAATTAATTCTACAGATTGGACAGTGCCAGAACACTCCTCGTATTTTTTGCATTTTATAACGGATTCTGCATCGCTGTCTGCCGCTTCCAATTCACGGCGAAGCTTATAAACGAATAAACAGACACCCTTAAGAAAATTAGAGATTTTTTAAATCGGTGTGACTTGCACATACAGCGACGATATCTTCATGTGTTTTCATTTCTTGAGTTAAGTTTTGTTCCTTCATGTTTATCTGAAAAAGAGCAAAAAGAAAAATAATGGTTACGGGAAGTAGTAGCCGCATATACATATGCATGCCTTCAAATACCGTACGCATTCTGAATTCATTTTCTGAATTTTTACATATTATGAAGACGCAATAACTTCAAAGCAGACCTGTTTCAAAATATCTAATTTATGCTAACGATTAAATTCATCTACAAAATTCTTTCGAAACTAATTTTCCGAAATCAAGTTCAATTCTCGCCGCGAATTCTCCTTCAAATTTTCTATCGCCTATAAAAATTTTAATCCGGAAATTCGTTCACAATCATAGGTGGTATTTCTTGGGAATTCCAAAATTTCCGAGAGATCGTGATGTTATATACCAGCAAAAAAAAAGGATATATACATACATATATCAATACGTCCATATACATATTTAGGAAAATATCTCAATGACCACAGAGAATCTAATCATCTAGCGATTCATGAGCAAAAATTTGAAGCTGAAGTCGGAACACAACGCAGATTTTCAACAACAACTCATATTTTTTTAGATTGAGTTTTACTTGATGTCGTCATAGCAAATCAGAAAATAAGGTCCACCACGATTTTCTGTTGTTACCTTAAATTTTGTTGTTACCTTAATTTAAAATATATGCGTGCCTATACTTTTCTTATAAAATTTGTGCTTTTGTTTTTCTAAGCTCAATTATTTTAAACCTTTTATCAGATCTAAAGACGTTACGAATTGTAAAATAATATTTATTTGCCGATTACTACACACATACATATCTTCTTCAGGGTGATATGTATGTACCCTATGATCAAAAAGTAAAGTGAAGGTGATGTTGACTGTTTTCTTCTATTGCCAAGGCGTAGTGCACCATCGGGCCGAGTACCTTCCAACGGGCCAGACAGTCAATAAAGAATATTACTTATCCGTTTTGAAGCGTTTAAGAGATGCTGTACGTCGCAAACGGCCGGAAATGTTGGCAAACAATTCTTGGGTTTGCATGATGATAACGCGCCATCGCACCGAGCCCAAATTGTGCTGGATTATTTGACCAAACATCAAGTAAATACCATCCGTATTTACCTGATGTAGTCCCGTGCGACTTCTTTTTGCTTCCCAAGTTGAGGTTACCACTTCGTGGAAGGAGATTTCAGTCGATAGAGGAGATCAAATAAAATGCGACGTCCAACCTTCATCGGCCTACTAGGGGTGCATGGAGGACTGGGTTAAACGTTGGCACAGGTGTGTTGCTTCAGACGGGTCATATTTTGAAGGAGATAAAATAAATTTGCCTGAAATTTAACTCTGTTCTGTTTTATTTACACATTCCCGGTACTTTCTGATCATAGGGTGCATCTAGTACGTTGGTTTGGTATTTAGTAAAATTCTGTGTAATAATATGCCTGTAAAAACAATAGTATATAGTAACGCCTGCAGAATGTCACCAGAGACGATTCTAAGTTACAAAAGCATCAAAGTTTAAATATCAAAATTACACTAAATGTGTGTTTAATTTTGTTCGGCTGTTATGGCATTTGGTTGCAAGAAGACCGCACGACTTGCCATATAGCGCACATAACAATTGATTTATTGCAATATTCAGGGCGCCATTGACGCCTTAAGGAAAGATTTATTGGAAAAAGTAGTAAAAAATTGGGCTGATTTAATGGACTTCGTTACGCGCAGCCACGGTCAATATTTGCGGGATATCATATTCAAAAAATAAATGCTGTGAAATTATCCACTAGATCATAATAAAAAAAATTCCTTCCAACAATATTTCCGTTTTAAATTATCATTTCAAGTTCTCAAGCTCTTAATAAAAATCGTATATGGCGCCGTTTTAAGTCAAGGCGAAGGAATAGACCTTATTTGTTAAATCATTTTTCGGCACGTTTTGCAACAAATGCGAGTTATGAGTTTTGCGTATATTTATTTGGCATGGTTCTATTTTTAATGTTTTACGCATATTTCTGAATTAAATTTGTGGCAAAAAATATTTTAAATAATCTTGCAAAACTGCATTCGGCAAGTCAACTTCTCGAAAATCGTCTGATATGAATGTAGCTTTCAACTCTTTCCGTGGCGCTGGTATAAAATTTATACCACTTATTTAAATGTTTTTCCTGCATTTTATGCGCATTGGTATAATTCTTTTACCACTTATACAGGCAAATTTAAGCTTATATTTTCTAAAAAAAAATATAGCAAGTGTTTGAAAGAAGAAAGAAAGTTTTTTACGCGCAAAATGAGTAGAATATTGAAGTATTAAAGTGTTACTCAGAATTTATCATATTTTGTAAATAAAAGCACGAACAGCATCGGTTTCCTACAATTTTAATAAAATAAAGTGTTAATGAATTAATTACTCAGCCAATGGAATAAAAATAATCAAAAGACTTAGTGTGGAAAGTGTTTAAAGTTCCTGGTACAAAAAGTATACCACCGCGCGGTATATACGTATGTAAATGACAATGGCTAAAAAACTTAAGCAGGGTTCGAGATATACTATTTACGGGTAAAAAAGGAGATCTAGTCGAAAAAAAACTTGGAGAAAGGGTCGTTCTCGGCTTAACTACTGATTTTGGGGGGAAACACGATAAAGTGTTTTTCGATCATTTTTTCACTTCGTTCAACTTGATTCTTGAACTGAAAAATCAGTTGATAAATGGATGCGGAACAGTGCGAACCAATCGAAAATTTTTTCCTACCGATATTAGACCTGGTATGCAATTAAAACGGGGCGACTATGATTGGCAAATTAGTGATGCTGGTATACTCTTTATGAAGTAGATTGACAAAAGAGAGGTTACAGCTTTATCTAACTTTCATGATCCGAGTAAATTTGTAAAGGTACAACAACGCCAAAGCGATGGTTCTGTCAAAGAAATCGAAAAGCCTGAAATAATACACGACTATAATATGCACATGAATAACGTTGACAAGTTAGATCAGCTAAAGATGTACTACGAGCTGAACAGAAAAAGCCGCAAGTGGTGGCACCGAATATTTTTTCACTTTCATGATATTGCAGTCGTGAATTCTTTTATTATTTCTAAAAGCATAGGGTACCACTTTTCCCTTACTACTACTTATCTAATACTATGCAGTTCAGCCTCAAGACCTACTCTTGGAACCAAAAATAAAAAGCAAGCTAGAGTCCGCATAAAGAAAAATAAACCGTATGTAGATCCAAGCCTACGATCCTCGTCATCTCACCAACCAGTCAGAACAACCTTACGTAGATGTGCGTACTGCAGCACGACAAGCCACCAAAGAAGAACTCAGTGGATGTGCTCAAGTTGTAATGTGCCACTTTGCCTCAGCAAAACAAAAACTTGTTTCAATGAGTTTCATAAATAATCCTCGCACTCCATGCGCGATGGTATAAAATTAAAAATAAAAAGTGGATACTCCTATAATTAAAATCTGCTTTAGATATTGTAAATACAGCTGAAATAAAGGTCGAAACTGCAACTGTTGATGATTTATGTAAAAAATTTTACTCCATAATGCCGAAAAATAAATTCTTTGAATATTGAAAAAATAGCAAGCCTCTTTAGAGAATCCAAATAAAAAAATCGCACAATGGCTATACTGAATCAGAGGATACCGAATGCGCATTTCCTATGTATACGAATCTTTCTCACAATATATTTTCCTTTGCTTTCGGTAGTATAGCGCAATATTGTTATTTAAAACAATAACAATACCGAAATTGTGATTTCTAATTACTTTTTATTTATTTAAACATGTATACATATACATATGAACGTTTTATGAAGTGCTAATTTAATTGATGCAAATTTTTTTGTCTGTATTTTTTAGCAGTATTTTAAAATCATTTTTGTTTTTTAAGTTTTATAAATGATTTATAAGAGCTTAGAATTTGATCTTTAGTGCTTATTTTCGCTTGCCCTACTTAGGATATAATTGTACTGAAACATACAGCCTAATAAAATTGTATCCAAAAAGACCAACATGCCAATGCTGATTAGAAGTGGGGAAAAGCTCATTTGCAAATTCTTTGCTATAACTTTTAAGTTCCCTGACTCGTGTGTTGAGTTTCTAAGAAAAGCACGTTGTGTTGAAAAAAATGATTCTAGCTTTCGCAAATTCTACCACACTAACGCTCATGAATTCCGAAAGATGGCGCGGAAAAATTGATTTGATTTATTGTCTATGCATTTTATAGTGTTTTCATTCAGTTGTTTTCGCAATTAAATTAAATGAATAACTTAAGAAATAACTTTAGGAGCTCTCTCATTTTCAAACTACATATAATAAAAAATGTAATGCTTTGTTTTGTAAAGAAAAACGACCATACAATCCTGAAAGTAAATCTTATGTAGACCAACACACCAACAGTGGGTCAATGCTCTCGAATTTCGGTCATATACAGTTATATTACGTGGAAAAGAATGGTCCAGTAATATAGGGTTAATCAATAGGTGCGCTTCAACTTTTTTCCGATAGGGAGGGCGAACGACGCAATATTTTTTATTTTTCGCTTGTCTTTTGTAAACTTCATTAGTATACATTTCATCATGGAACGCTACACACTTGAGCAACGATTGCAAATCGTGTAAATTTTTTATGAAAATAATCGTTCTGTTGCTGCTACTTTAAGAGCATTACGGCCATTTTACGGTCCATTTAACAAGCCGTCCCGTTTTGGGGTTATGTGAAGTCATTGGTCTACAGTAACAAGCCGGCAACGATTTGTGAGCTCAGAGCCAATATTGAACGCGAAATTGCTGGAATTTCATCCGATTTATGCAAAAGAGTGGTCGAAAATTGGGTTCAACGATTGGACTTCGTAAAACGTGCACGCGGTGGTCATGCAAAAGAAATCGAATTTCATACTTAAATGTATATGTTCAAACTCGATAATAAAAAAAAATTAGTTAAAAAAGTCAAAAAAGTCGTTTGTGTTTTATTCAAAAAAGTTCAAAAGTTGAAGCGCTCTTACTGAAAAACCCTATATTTCAAATCAGAGTAGTATGCGTATCTGTCGGAGTAATATGCAAAGTACATCATTGAAATAAATATGTAGTAGTAAGTATTTCACGTATGTATTTTACATACTATTCGGAGCTATAATATATTTTAATGGTTAGATAAGTATTTTTTTAATTACAATACAATGCTGATATTTTTAAGTTTCAAAAAGTTGGGGAGTTAATCATTCAAATTCCTGTTAGAATATAAGTTACATATATATTTTTAATATCAACATCAATTTGAAGACATTCTAACAAAAAATTAGTACATTCTGTGCGGTCTTAGAAAACATTTCTGAAAATTCCGTTTAGAAATTTCACAAAGTCATTTTTTTTTTTGCTTAAATATGATCAAGGTGTAAAAAATAACATAATATTGTAGTACTTTGACCTTTCCTCTAATTACGTATCGAAGCTAACTATCTGTATGTATATTGGTACATAAACTGACTAATTTATATTAGATTTTTCCACATTTGCGTATGCGGATATCGATCCGACGATTGGCTACTTTCGCTACTACGATTTGCAGCCAGCAGAGATATGATAAATACTCGTAGTCTCATCCATTCACACGGTTTAACTCTCTCTTTTTTAATACGAGTACCGCCTCGCATAGTTTGCACGGTTTATTTATGAAACTCAGAAGGTTTTCGTTGTGCTGGGGCAAAGCGGCCCCTCCACTGAGTTCTTCTTTGGTGTCCCGCCGTGCTGCAGTGCAAACATCTTCGTAAAGTTGTTCTGGTTGGCGAAGTCTAACTTTTATTTGTTTTTCAATGAACTATATAGTAATGAAATCATCGCAAGTTTGAAGTCCTTAAGTGGTCATTGGTACCCTGCATTCTTGACAATAATAATATCAAATATGATAAATTCCGAAAACCACTCTTAATATTTCATTATTACGCTCGTTTTGTGCATAAACAACATATATTAGTACATATATTTCTCTCTTTCCGCACTTACCTATATTTTTTTTAGGAAATATAAGCTCAATTTTGCAGATAAAATTGGTATAAGAAAAATATCATCGCGTACAATATGTTGGAAAAATATTTAAATAAGTGGTATAGTTTTTATACCAGCATCCCGGCAAGAGTGAACCTAGAAAGAAAACACGTTTTTTTAGCTCAAAATTATCTTTATTCATTAATTTCCACCGAGAACAACGCAATCATTCCAGCGCCGCTCTAACATTTCAATATCACTTTTGTAGAAGGATTTATCTTAAAATAGGCCTCAGTTTCAGCGATAACCCCTTCACTCGAGCGAAATTTCTCACCGGCGAGCATTTTCTTAAGGTCTGCGAGTAGCCAAATCTGGTGAATATGGTGGATGTGAGAGTAATTCGAAAATCAATTCATGCATCATAGTTTTGCCATTGTTTTGATTGACTTGTGGCACGGTGCGTTTTCTTGATGAAAAAAAAAAACAGTTGCTCACTGCTCACGCGGCACCCATTTTGAACCGAGCTTTCTCATAGTCAAATTATCATGCAATATAAAGCCAACACATTCTTTGGTATCTCTACGATGTCAGCTAACTCAGACAACATCACTTTTTGATCATTCAAAACGATTTTGTGGATGTTTTTGATGTTTGCTGCTGTGACCGCCTCATTTGGACATCCACTGAGTTGTGCACCATCGGTGTCTCTACGACCACGATTGAAATCAGCAAACCATCGTTTTATTGTTGTTTCTGATAGAGGGGAGTTTTCATAACACATTTTAAGCCATTGATCGCTTGAAATTTATACTTGAAAATTTATAAACAACGCAAAATTCATCTCTAGTGATGAAGCTCATTTCACACATGATAGATTTGCCAACAAAAGTTTGCCGTATCTGGGAAGAAGAAAACTCTCGAATAATTTCAGAAAAATCATGTTATCCACTAAAATTGAGAACGAAAGCCTCGACTAATTTCAGACAACTCATTTCACCCACTAAATGTACTGTTTGATGTGTGTTTTGGGCTGGTGAAATAATTGGCTGGTTTCTCTTCGATCATGTAAATGAAAGAGCTGTTACCGTTAGTCAATGGGCATCGTTATAGACAACTGATGGAAGATTCTTTCTAGTCTGAGTTTGAAGAAATATACATAGACGTTATTTATTTTCAATAGCATGGAGCCACGGCTCACACAACACGGGAAACATTGTATTATTGCGATCTAGCGCGATCTCACGTAATAGTGACATAAACTGGACACCTAGATCATACGATCTAACTCGACTAGATAACTTTTTGTGTGGCTTTTTGAAAAGTAAAGTATATTTGAATAAGCTCCGTTTCCAGAGCTGAAATAAAACATTCAAATCGAGATTGCTGAACTCAATTTGGTACTGTGTGAGGGCGTCCTTGAAAATTTTTATTCTCGTAAGACAGTCTGTAGCCGATCCTACATACAATATAATTATTAATAGCCACATTTTGAATAAAAATAGTGAAACTTGAAAGAATCAAAATTTGTATATGCTTTATTTTTAAACCACATTTAGGAACGTCCTTTGAAAGACCATTTACTTTAATATGTATACTCTATACTATATACAGGGTGAACGATATGAAGTGTTACCAACTTCACACTGCTTGTATCTGTAAAACAGCTTATGGCATCAACGTCAAAATTGTTCTAATGACAGTTCAGTACTGCTGTATATTGTTTATAAGTCATTAAAAGCATTTGCGCCTCAGTTTTGTTGAATTTTTTTTCTGTGATGGAATTCAAACGTAATAGTGTGTTTGCGTTATGTTTGGCTGGAAAATCACAACCAGCCATTGTTCGTGAGCTCAGTCACCTCAAAGTGAATAAAATGTTTATGTATCGCACTATAAAACGTTACAATGATACTGGTAGCATTCCAAAACGCTATGGAGGTAGCCCAAAAAAAACCGCAACAACGCCAGAAATGGTTCGGAAAGTGAAGGCTCGACTTGAAGGAAATCCACGTCGAAGTGGAAGAAAAATGGACAAAGAACTGAAAATATCGCAAGACACCATTCGACGCATATTGAAAAATGAGCTTAAGGTCAAGGCTTACAAGTTCCAAAAAGCCCACGATCTTTCACCCCAGCAAAAACAAGTTCGTTGCAAGGGAGTTGCTGCGCTTGGCGAATTTCCTAACATTGTGTTTTCTGATGAAAGAAATTTCCCAATTGAGCAGTTCATAAACACTCAAAACGATCGTGTTTACTTGACCGAACGCTCATACGAGAATTTGAGCCTACGTATGGCCACTCGAAGCAATTTCCCAACGCAAGTAATGGTTTGGGCCGCAGTGACCGCTGATGGATGCTCCCCAATCGTTTTTATCGAGCCTGGTGTCAAAGTGAATGCGACTTATTATCGGGAAAATGTTTTTGAAGCTGCTTTAGAGCCGTGGACAGGCAAACATTTCGCTCGTAGACCATGGACGTTCCAACAGGACTCGGCACCGTCTCATAAAGTTCGTGTGAATCAAAAATGGTTAAAAAATCATGTTCCACACTTAATTTCATCCACACAATGGCTTTCGAATTCGCCAGACGCAAATCCGATGGACTATTCCATCTGATCCATTTTGGAGAGCAAGGTGAGGAATAAAAAATATGCCAGTATGGATGCGCTGAAAAAAGCGAATTTAGGAAAATGGGCCAAAATACCTCAAGACCACATTCGTGCAGCGTGCAACTAATTTTTTGACCGTTTGAAGGCTATAGTCAAGGCAAAAGGTGGTTATATCGAGCTAAAGTGAATATATGTTAAAATTGTAATCATTTTTGAACAATTTTGCCTTTGAAATCAATAAAAACAAATTTCACATAAAAGTTATGGTATTTTGAATAGGTAACACTTCATATCGTTCACCCTGTATATATGAATAACAAAAAATGTTAAGGGCCACTCGAAAACGAACTCTGTCAGAGAAGTTCTCTACGTCATTGATAGCAAGACAACAATATAGCTCCGCGCTCATTATCGTATAGTTCTACTTCCGCGGTTGGACCCTCACTGAAAGGTGAGTTTTGGTTCCAGAGGTTCACTAAAAGTTTATCCATCTATTTTTTATCTATTTTTAATAGTCTTTCTTGTCCTCATCAATGATTTTCTTCACTAAGGCTTTTGCAGCGAGGCTATGGAACTCCATCGCAGAATCTGTCAAGACTGCTATGAATAGGCGTAACTACAATTATTTTAGTTCTGTACATTGGTTTTTTCGACCTATTTATTTATTTTTTCACTACTTAAATGTAATCTCAAGAAGCTATATTTAGACTTACGTATTTATAATATATATTTAACTTATAGTTTTAGATTCATGTTTACCTTCCGTTGTACTAGAATTAAGTTTTTAAATTTTGTAACTTGGATTCTATAAATGGTAGGTAGATAAATAAATAAGTAAATCTGTTCATCGGTTTAAACTGCAACTGGAGCATTCATATTCAAATAAGTATGTATATAACTACATTAGGCCGGGTCGATTTGTGGGGAGGCAAAAAAGTCGCCCATTGCTCTGTGAAAATCACATTCTAGGTATCAAAATAAGAAACTTTGCTGAAGGAACCATACCTCTAAAACGAATTCGAACTTTTTAGTTTCTTTTCTCATGTATAGTAAAGGCCAAAAATGATGATATTTTGAAATGATTGTATGGAGAACCCCCCCAGAGGAGTTCCAGGGGGTGTGCCACTGGCATGGGTGGATCGGCCGTTCAAAGTTAGTGGGGGTCGGTCATTCATTTGGACTCGATTGGAGCACTCTAAATGGGTCAAAGTGGGAATTTTCGTTCGACCCAAATTGGGGGACATCAGAATTCGTTTTAGAGGTATGGTTCCTTCGGCAAAGTTTCTTATTTTGATCCCTAGAATACGATTTTCACAGAGCAATGAGCGATTTTTAAATCGACCCGCCCTAGTATGTATATATGTGTATTATAGTAAATTTGCCTACACATATACTCGTATAAAAACTTTGCTTTTTGCCAATAGCTATTTTAAAATGTTACCCTTAAAAGCTCTAATTCCCAAGGATTTCCGCAAAATTAAATGCTGTCATATTCAAATATGATATCCAAATTGTCCAAGTGGGCCTACATTCATACATTTGTAGGGTGTGACACTCTCTTTTCAATTATTTTGAAAATCACATAATTAGTTTTGGACCAGACCGACTATTCAAAAAATGTATTTTTATATGCAAGGTCGCGGAAAATTAACCAATTTTGGTTTTGAGTAACTTTTTTACTAAATAAAAATAAACTATTTTGAGTGATGTAAATCTTTCTTTGACCTTTACGCGCTCCATTGCTTATCTGTTTGTATACTGGCCAGTTCACAGGTATCAAAGACGATTGACGTACGACGCCATTTGCAAAAATTATAAATCTTCCAATAGGGTGATTAATTTTGCCCCAACTTGTATATAAGGGAAATATTGCTGAGCAGTTCACACTGAAAGAGCCACGAATGTGTAGGAGTTATGTTACTTTAAATCTTAAATAAATGAAATCGCTGAAATCTCTAGCGGATGTGCATAGCATAAAATTCAATGCAGTGCAAGGGATGGATGCAACACCGCAAATGGATCCGTACATGTATCTAGAATGAACCCTTTGAAAAGAAGCGGTAAGCATAACCGCCAGGTAGTCCATTGAAATACAACAGAAGACACAAAGCTACTTCGCTTTCAGCAACCAATTTAAGTTGAATACACTTGGGAATGCCACTGCACAAACTACAGCCACGATGCCTATCACATATCAAACGTTAGTGCACATACCATATTTATATGTGGGTGTATGTAGCAAGTAGGTATCTACGTCGATATTTACATGTGCACATGTGTACTTATGGATGTGCTAAAGTGTGTGTTTATCTAAATGGCCGCTTTAAAACCGCCAAAGTGTTTTTCCATACGGGTTACCACATTTAACTAAGAGCCTTTCCAAAGAACCTCTGCTGAAAAATGGACCCAAGTGGAATATCAAATGACGGGGCAAGAGAAGAGTTAAAAGCTTGTGCCCAGTAGTAGCCCACATACATATGCAAGTATCTATGTCATAAGTACATTTTCTTTTCTAAAGAAATAGATAACGCAAACTTTCAATAGACAAGTCATATTCGAAAATATTTACGGTATACATAAATACATAAATTATAAACAGCTACCCGCACGTATGCATACAAGTCCAAATTGAACAGCATTAACAAGAAACAAGCGGGGAAAGATAAATTCGGTCCAGATTGACTTTATATACCCTCGCAAAATTTAGTAAATTTTAATTTGGTCTAATTGTCAATTTCCAATGTAGTATAAAAGTGGGCATGGTTTACATCCGATCTCAATAATGACTAAGCCGCAAATTACGTCGGCTGTAATAATTGCACTAAATTTGGACGAGTTTTATTAAGCCATAATCGAAATACATTCACCTACTTATACTCAAAAGTGGGTGTGACATCGCTTATTTTCGCCCACTCTTTTCAATTGTTGTAAATTACCATAAGAGTGCTAATTTGGTTAAGGTGGACTTGGTTATCCACCGATTTCGCATATTTTCAATACCAAACTGCCTTGAATGATGAGTAATATATGGGTACTAAGTTTCATTGAAATATATTAAATTTTGCTCAAGTTATCGTGCGTGTGGGCGAACGGACGGACAGGCATGGCTAGATCGACGCTTCTCATTATTCTGACAATTTTTGCATTTACATATACGTCTATATCATCTATATCAACTGTTATATGAACAAAATTTTAATACTCTTGTGCGGAAATATGTGCGTATAAAAGGCATTATAATTAAGCCTAAGACTCCACTTCTCTACTTGAGCAGAAAAATAATAGGAAATTTTATCTCGGCAAATCACATGTGAACTATTTACTTAAAAACTGTGATATTTGTATATGCTTATTTGTCTATACACATACTCGTATACCTATATACATACGCAATATATTAGCTAGTGCATGCAATACACTTATGTAAAAAAAATCAAATTTATTTAACCTAAGCGTCTGTTTAAATTTTAGGCTTTGAACGCAGCGAACTCGGCATTCGGCAAAAGCAACGTCATATTTACGTTGCTAAAGACATGCTTTCTTTTTCTATACAGTTAATTGCCCCTTTTCCAGAAAAAAGGTTACAAGTTTTCGGTAGTGAGCCATGCATATCATCTGTCTTAGAATTTCATAGTTGAGTTCCCCGAGGATCCATTCTGGGCTCTTTCCTCCTTTCGTTGTACATCAACCATTCTACCAGCTATCTATACCGAAATGCGCTTTCATTTGTATGCAGATGATGTGCAGGTTTTCGATCTTATAAACTGAACGATATAAATGACATAAAATCCCACCCACTTGACTTGTAAACTTAGGCCGGACATCCGACAATGCATTAAATTTTCAAGTGTTTGTTATCTCCAGAAAGCCCCTCCATACTTCAACTTTTCCAAAAATCTTACTTAGCGACATTGCTATCAATTATGAGCATACGAAAAAAATCAAATGAAGTACCTTTGTCTAATACTCGGTTATTAAATTAAATTAAAGCCCACATAAATGGTTCATTCATAGCGTAATTAGCTTTACAGGCATCACTACAAAATATATGGTGCCATCTATGGTGCCCTCTTCTACTTTCAAATGTACGTTGACGTATTAGTTCGCAAGGAGAAACGGTTGAATTATCCGTTATATTATTATTATTGACATCATCGAACGAATTCCACATTATGGCACAATATTCAAAGCTAGATTTCACAAAAGCATTGTACAATAATTTCCTGGTGTAAGGATCATTAAACTAAGAGCTATTTCTTGTGATAAAGGCTAAAGGTGAGAAAGCTTTAGGTGTTATAGAGTACGTTATACTAATTTCGCGTATTTCATTTAAAGTATCAAAAAAAACGTAAGTTGGGAGTAAATTATTTTTCTGTTTAGAGCAGGTTACTGAATAACATTTATTTGTACTCAGGGCTAATTTATTCGGCCAAAACCTGCCATAAAAGTCATTTAACTCAGAAAGTTTTTTTTTCCAATTTGCAATCTGTTTTAAATTTAAATAATAAGCTATTTATATAACTTAATCTAATCCTGAAAAGCGCCAGATAGATGAAGTCCAAGTTCACCAACAGAGAATTTGCACCACATTCTCTAGAAACATACTGAAGCATGAAGTAAGAATTATTCATTATTATTATTATATTCCCTTGAATCGCAATTAGGAACCCTTCTGTTTCAGGATACAACTCGCCTTTTTTCAACCATGTAAAGCTCCATGCCCTATCTACATTCGCAACGTTCATTATATTAATGTGTCTTCCATGAAGTTGTTTCTGCGACCATATTGCTTTCTTTCTTTGGTTGTCACAAGGGCGAATGTTCCTTGTGTGTTATGCAGTAGATTGAGTGGTGAGTAATTTTTGTCTGCTAGGGCTATTGCTTTGTGCAAACTGTTGGGTGTGTGTGGAAGGATTTACGTAGTGCTATTGTTTGATTATTGTGTACGTTGTGAATATCTATGATCCCTCTACCTCCTTCTGTTCTGGGTAGGGTTATTCTTTGTATGCATGAGTTAGGATGTAATTTTCTATGTCTTGTTAAGTGCTTTCGTGAGGCTAATTCTATATTATTTAAATCTGTTTCCGACCATTTTATAGGATATGTTAGTACTGGGATAGCATATGTATTTATAGCTTTGGTAATATTTTTTGAGTTAAGATGTGTTTTCAGTATTTCAATGAGGCGTTTTTCAAATTGCCTGCATAGTTGTTTCTTTATTTATATGTAGTCTATTCTGGTACTCTGTTGAAATCCTAAATATTTGTATGACTCGTTTGCTTCCATGTTTTCTAACGTTTCCTCGTTCAGCGTTTCAGTTGGAATTTCTACCCAATCTCCTTTCTCTTTGTGTTGTGATTTGCACTTGCTCATTCCGAATTCCATTTTTAAATCTGCAGTTATTGTCTCAGTTATTGTCTCAGTTATTTTAAGGAGTCCTCTCAGCTGTGTCTGAGTGGCGGCAAATAATTTAATGTCATCCATATATAGGAGATGGTTTATTTTGTGTTTTGTGACCTTTTCGCTTTTGATATTGTATCCATAGCTTGTTTCATTTAGCGCATTTGACAAGAGGTTTAAACATATGCAAAACCACAAGGCATTTTATGAGTCACCTTGGAATATATGTACCTCTCTTGATGGCTATTTCATCTGTAGTTATTGCATGCGCTGCTGTCAGGTTTATTGTTGTTCTACACTTTATCATCGTATCTGATAAGAATTTTATAAGTTTTGGATGTATTCTATAGATTTCTAAAACCTTAATAAGCCAGCTATGTGGGACCGAGTCAAATGCTTTCTGGTAATGGATATAGCATGTCTGCAGATTTTTCTGTTGTGAGGTAGTTTGCTTTAATATCAAAGAATATATTACTAAATGCTCCTTGCATCCTTTGTTATCTTTTCTGCAACCCTTCTGCTCATGTGTAATAAGGTTATGTTGCATTAGATGGTTGTTTATTTTTTTGCTTGCAAATATTATTTTGTATAACGTGAGAAAACACGTGATGGGTCGGTAATTGGACGGTTTTTTTGTATCAGTATTTTTCGTTTTAATATATATAAGTCTTAGCTATTGTTAGAAAGCTGGGTAGTTAATGTGGATGATCTATTACGTCATTTATTGCTATTGCTAATTGAGTGTGTATGGATGTGAGATATTTATACCAGTAGCTGTGAATAAAATCGATTCCGGGACACTTCCAATTGTGTGTTCTCTTTACTATTTCTTTAAGTTCGTATATTGTTGTTATGTAGGTTTGTTGCGATTGTAAATTGTATTGCCTTAGTTGTTCTGGTTGAATCCAGCAGGCAGATTCATTGTGTTGCATTGGTACTGACCATATTCCCTTCCAGTAGTTAGTGATTTCTTCTTATTTCTTCATAGTTGGTGTCTCAATGTTTGTTTTTTCCTTACCCTTCTCTTCTTCTTAATTGGCGCGATAACCGCTTACGCGATTTTGGCCGAGTTTAACAAAGCGCGCCAGTCGTTTCTTTCTTGTGCTAATCGGCGTCATTTGGACACACCAAGTGAAGCCAAGTCCTTCTCCACCTGATCTTTCCAACGCAGAGGAGGGCTTTCTCTTCTTCTGCTCCCACCAACTGGTACCGCATCAAATACTTTCAAAGCCGGAGCGTTTTCCTTACCCGTGATGCCTTTATAGAACGCCTTCTCTTTATTTATAAAAAGTTTGTTTTGTTTCTTCCTTATGTTTGACTCCTTGTATCTTGCTAGTCTGGCAGCGTAGACTTTAAGTTTTTGCCTTTCTATTATTTCCTGCCTTTCTATTATTTCCCATTTGATTTGGTTTGCTTCAAAAGCAGTTTTTACTTTTTGGAAGAGTTGATATTCTATATTATCGGGCGTTGGGGTGCTGCTGTCTACGTTGATAATGAGGTAGGTTGTATTGGTGTTTCCATCTATTTGGCAGTTACTTTTTTGAAGTGTTTGCTGTGGTAAGATTGGAATCTTAGATTTGTCTGATGAGTTTGACTGAGATGATTGTTCAATTTTTTGTTGGGATATTGTATTTATTTCTACTGCTACTTGTTCTCTAATATTTTGGATATCTATACTGGTTAGTCTGTTGTGTGATGCTTCGTTTTTGATCCGCGAGTCTTTGCTGTGTTATTTCACTGTATTGGGGATATATTTCTGTAAACAGGCGGTGAAACTCTTCCCTATAGCCAGTTTTCACCATTTCAAGTTTTGTACTTAGGTAGTAGCAATGCATGACATTTTTATTCATTGCATTAGTCCATATCATGCGTTGTTTGGGTTTTCAAGCTTTAGTGGTTTCAGGTTGGTTCGACAAGGCATGGTTTCTATCACTTTTAACCATTTTGCACATCTAGAGGAAGGCTAGTGCTTAAAGATGGTTAGCTAGGCCCGTGGGGTCGCTACCCTCCGTCATATTTCTTGCGAAATATGTCCATGCGGTGATTGGTTGTCTTCCTTCTGGGTTAACAGTTTCCTTCAGACATGCATTTTACATTTGGCCGTGTCTTCACCGGTAAATAGGGTATCGCGGGATTGTTGGGACCGTCATCGTCCAACGGAGGATGCCCTACGGACTTTTTATTATTATTATTATTATTATTTATTTTTTGTTTTTGTTTATATGGTTTGACGAGGTGTGCCCGTTTGAGGCGCGGTACGTAAGTGGTTGCTGAATTATGACCCTGGCAAGTGCGTGTCTTTGCCTGAAACCTCTCTATGATGTTAATGTTCGTTTTAGCCGCAGCTCCCCATAGTTGGGTGCCGTAATTCTTCCCATAAGCCATTGTAGAGAGATGAGTTTAAGACCGAGCTGTTTGCGTTTGGTCATTATGTGTTTTTGCCATGTAAGGCGTCTGTCCAGGTGCATACCCAAATATTTCACATTACCCGCTTGTGGAAGCTGCTGGGCCAATGAGGTGGTGGCAGCACATGCTTCTCGTTTCAGTGTGAAGGTAACTAGAGTGGACTTTGTTCGGTTTACCCGTATACGCCATCTACTAATCCATTTCCGTATATTTTTAATGCTTTCTTGTAGAAAATATGTCGCCAAAATACTGTTGTTGCAGTCTCAACCAATTTTGAGAGTGGTAGATCCGCAGTAAATATTGTGTATTATTCTTGGCCCAGGAACACTTCTTTGTGGTACACCAACAGAGATCGGGGCTAAATCCGTGATTTCGCCTTCTAGTTTGATTCTGAAGTAGCTTTCATTGTTTTTTTTTCAATTTATACAGCAACCCTGGCTGCCAAACTTTATGGAATGCCTGTGATACATCGAGGAAAGCTGCAGTGCAAGTTTGTTTTCGCATGTTATTATAGACTTGGTGAACTTGATCCGTTGTTGCATGCTCTGGGCCGAGGCCAACTGATGATCGGGTATTAATTGGTTTTCTATTAGTATTGGCTTAAGTCGAGCTAATAGAATTTTTTCAAAAACTTTTGATAGGATTGGGAGAAGGCTGATCGGTCTGTAAGAAGTAACAGCTTCTAGTGGCTTACCATGATTGGAGATAAGGATAATTTCCGCAATTTTTAATTGCTTTGGAATATAACTGGTGCGCAGAATGGCGTTGAAGAGTTGCGTGCTGTATTTTAAGCCTGCGTACGGGAGTTCTTTTAGGACTTTGCCAAATAGAAGGTCATATCCTTGAGCCTTATTTGCATTGATGACCATAATGATTTTTTTGATTTCCCATATTGTTGTAGGTACAATCGGCAGCGACATTTGGTGAGGTGCATCAAGATACTCAAAAATGTTGGCTTCCTCTACTGGGGATGTGGATGGATGCGGAGTAAATACTGATGTAATATGCTTTGCGAACGCCTTAGCTTTGTCCTTGTCACTTTTTGGCCAACCGCTGAAATTACATCTTAGTGGATGAACTCTTGTTGTTAAATGGTCAAAGCTTTTCAGTGCCTTCCATAGGGAATAATCAGTATTTTTTTCTCCAGATAGACGAGACAGGTATTTTGAAAATTCGCGATTATTCTTTTCTCGAAGCATGTTTTTGAGAATACGTACTGTAGCATTGAATTTTTTTTTGCCTCTAGGGTGTCGAGTTTATTTAAATATTTTGCGCAGCTTTCGCTTTTCTTTGATTAACTGCATTATAGATGAACTTACGCGCGTTTTATCATTGAGATTAGATGAAGCAGGTTTGCATGACCAAGAGGCATGTTGAACTGCGTTGTTAAAAACTCTAAAGCTGTTTCTATATCAAGCCAGTTTTTTACGAGTAAGGGTGGATCGAGGAGCAATGTGTTTGTATACTGCGCAGAATGCCCGGTTTCTGAACATGAAGAAAATTGGAGTTGAGCCGAGCAAGTATCGGGGAATTATCTGAGGATACGTCGAGCGAAGACTTTAATACCAAATTGTTACTATCAATACCTTTTAAAGCTGTGAAGTCAATAAAATCAAGTTGTTTATTTAGATCAGTTGGTCAGAATGTTGGTTCTCCTGCTGATGCATGTCTATAATGTTCAGATTGTATGGCTATATAATGGCAGGCCCTTAGGGTTTGCAGTTCTCGAGTCCCAGAACGGGTGTTTGGCATTATAATCTCCCCTGGCTAGGCAGCGGTTGCTAAGCGTTGAGAAAAATTGTATGTAGTCCTGCTTCTTTATAGAGTCTCACGGTGGACACTAAACAGAGGTAGCAGTTAGCGAACCCTTATGATCTTGAATGACTATGCTTGTTGCTTGAAGATAATGAGCTTCAAATTTGTTAACGACATTGTGTTTAATGCACTCTTAACTATTATGGCCGTACCTCCTACGCAAAGCTTCTGTTTGTGAAAAGCGTCTCGGATAAAAGCATTATGCAAATTTCATGCGCTGTTAGGAAAGTTTTTATTTCGTGAATGTGGCTAGTAAACCCGTTGGCATTCCAAATAGCTGTGTTAAGGTTCGAACTCATACTGACAACTTAGCGATAAGGGTTGTAAGTAGTGACGTCATAGTGATCATCTGTTCCAAAACCATTTTTACAAGATATTCTCTACATTATTGCAAGGAGCTGTTAGTGTTGGTTTCAAGTCACCATATGGATGGTGTTGCCAATTACAGCCTGTGCATATGATACAGTATGGCAAGCTGCTGAGCAATCCCCAACTGGTTTTGAAAGCAAGCGTACGTTATTATCTAAGTTGACTTGCTCTGTTGTCAGGCATAGTTTTCTTTCTAAGAGGTGGAAACGTTTTAGACTGCAATTCTATTGTATACAGTTTATAGTTGGCTGTGTGTTTCCCATCACATAACACACACTTAGCTTCGCTCAACATGCCTTTTAGGGCATACACTTGTTGTATGTTCACCAGCACATTTAACACAACGCGAGTTGTGATTGAGATATTTATGCGTATACCCTTAAACCCTAAAATGACCCCAAAGTAATATTTTTACATCATCCGCATATAAAAGATAGCTGTAGTATTTAAAGCAAACACAAACGTCGCGTTGTTATAAATATAAAAAATAAACATTTATTCTCAGCCAGCAGAATAGGTGTACCTCCCAATTACTTCTGCAGGAGCTGTGGAGATGAAGAAGAAATTGAGTCGTTTCAACACTTCTTCTGTGAATGTCCTGCACTTCAAAGAAGCCCTGCCAAATATCTGGGCGATAAGTGGCCTTAGGGCCACCGAGTTTCTTGTCTTAAACAAGCAACCTACCTACCTTTAAAGAGAAATATACAGTATAAATATAATGTTGTCCACCCATTTGCCCGCTCACTCAAGTACATCTATTATACTCGTATTATACCAAACTGTTTGCTAGATTACTAGGATAATTTTCTATTCCACGAATGCATTTACACCCGTAAGATAAAGGGTTTCCATTAAGTCTGAAGATTTTGAACTTTTTCTCGATATCTCACACGGTGGTAAGTTGAATTGACCGGTACCTCTGAAAATCTTCTGAACGAAGATATTTATTATTTTGTTTAAGTCTATGAACCAAAAATTCTTACAGACTACTTAATATATACAATACTTTTATATGTGTAGACTTACGATTAGAGTTAGAATAAAATAGTAAAAACTGTTTAACATAAAAAGATTATATGAAGGAAATTCACAAATGCTGGTTTATTACAATTTTTTGGATATTATATTGAATTCTTGCATAGATGAGAGATTCGTAGGCTACAATTTGAAGCAGTAAAATTAATCCTTTTTAAGAGCTAAGGGCAGTCAACTATTTATTGAATAAATTTGAAGACAATAGTTAATGATAGACCTACGGTTTTCGAGAGTTTTCAGATTAATTAACATTTATTAACGAGATGTGTAGGTGTGTACGATGGCATAGGAGTTCAAAAATTGAGAGAACGAAGAAAAAAATTGAGAGAAACTTTCTGTTATTATTTTCATAGGGAGTTGATTTTAAGGTCTTCACAGAAATTCAGCAACTTCTAGATGAGAACGGACGAAACTCGTGAACAAGATTTTTAACGTGTTCAAATCAACAAACTTGGCGGTATTACCAGATGCATTAACATTCTCTGGTATTACTACGCACAAAAGCAAGAACAGAGTAAGACTTCGCAAGAACGAAATCAATGTGACTAGTACAGTTGGGCTTACTGTCAAAAATAATGCCCACATTTTTAGTCTCATTAACATTTTGTAAGATATTGTTAGATATACAATACTATGTATTGATAATATTTTTGGCTCTCGCGAAAAACATTTTGAAACATTTCTTTAAACGAGGATCATTTATGCCGCGTTAAAGCATAAACATCGGGCTGATATTACATCATTATAAACAATTTCAGATCATTCGAACAGTAACATGAAATTTGCTTTACAAAACTGTAGGACATATTTTTTGTGCTACTGATTACCAATTTTTGCAGAGATTTGCTGATTATGTGCATATATATAAATTCTATGCAAAACTATTGTACATAGCAGATATTGAGTTAGTGAGGTATATATTGCACCTAAAGGATTGCTAAGCAAAAAAAAATCTATGCAGAAATACCGTGGAATTTCGTTACATTTCCCTAGTCTTCGTTCCATTTCCAAAATATTATTAAAAATAAAAAATTCCAAAATATTTTTAAAAACATTTCTTTAATAAGAACAGAACATAAATGAAGTGAAATTTAGTATTGCGCATTTTTAATTGTTGAAGTGAGATAAATTTCATGGAGAAAAACTTGAAACCTGCAGAAGGTGGGGTGCTCGGTTTAGAAAGTGTCTCTGTCTCCCTTTCCCTACGCCCATTTTCATATTAAATCGTAAAGCAATAAACTATCTGAAATTTTTAAAAATAAAATCCAGCGGTTTAAACTAACATCCCACACAAAAAGAAAAAATTACTTGTATCATATTACATGTCAGACCGCTGCGGCTGCTGTCACTCAATTTGAAAAGGGTTAGTAAATTTAACAAAATTTAGAAAAATTAGTAACGGAAGGAATGCGCTGCTGGTGTATGCTCCTAGTAAATACAATTTTATATGCCACTTAGACTATTTATATTGCATTAACCCTTAGTACAAACAAATGATACAAATGTAACAGTCACCAGACGTGGATATTTCACAAATCATAATAGCTGTTAACTTGAAATTCTATGTTGCCTAAAAAACTCTAAACGTTTCTAGGCCTTGGGTACACTTTTAGATGGAATTTGTTCGCCTTTCAGATTTTTCATCAATTTACATCCTCTTCGTGGTTGCTATGAAATAATTGAGAGTTCCAAAAACAAAATACAAAAATATGCTTAATAATGGTAAGCTAGAGAACTATGCCTTATTAATGATACTCATTTAATGTGACTCTTATGTTTGTAATAAAGGCACATTTTCGAAGATTGTACTACATTTAATTTTAGATGTTCTTAATTTTAGATTAACTGTTGCTCAAGATCGCACAACCTTATACCAACAAAGTGATCATTTCGATTATAGACTTGAGAAATCTGAGCACAAACTAATGAAGCGAAGACAGGTTGACGAAAAATTTGTGAAAAGTTAAATCATGCAAACAATTCAATAGCTTACTTATGTATTTCAATACAGATATGTATATATAATATATACGTATAGTAGGGCGCTCATTGCTCTGTGAAAATCGTATTCTAGGGATCAAAATAAGAAACTTTGCCGAAGGAACCATACCTCTAAAACGAATTCTGATGTCCCTCAATTTCAAAATATCACCATTTTTGGCCTTTACATGAAAAAATCAGCTAAATGGCTATGTTTTTTCTTTATTTTTATTTATTTATAATAATATTTATTATTTATTTATAATAACATCTATTTTTTCTCTTAAGAAATTTATTTAGTCAGAACATATGTAAATGAAAAAATTAATTTAAGTGAGTTATAGAAAAGAAACTAAAAAGTTCGACCCAAATTGGGGGACATCAGAATTCGTTTTAGAGGTATGGTTCCTTCGGCAAAGTTTGATCCCTAGAATATGATTTTCACAGAGCAATGGGCGATTTTTTTGCTCCCCACAAATCGACCCGGCCTAACGTATAGTATAAGTAAAAAAGACACACCTGGATGTTGTTTTAAGACAAAACACCTAAAAATTTCGAATATTTTAGGTTTCACAATTTTTATTCAAAACACGGCTCTTAACAACTATATGTGGAAAATTACATCATTTAAATGCCTGTCATGAGCACGTCAATTCATGAATGCCTAATTGTCTAGGACATTGAGGTTTCGATGTTGAAGGTTGTTCAGCCACACTTAGCCCTGCAGCAGCAATATTCTCAACAGAACGTCCACTTTTGCGTCTGCCTTTCTATTCTTTTTCTATCCACGACAGAACCAATTCATCAATTTGTTCACCAACCTTTCATTCTCGACTCATTCGGATTATTCCCACCAAAAAAATTACGAAATTTGCGATATGTTGCTCTTAAACTATTCGACCATCGACCATTTTCATTTCAATAATTTCAATGCGTTGTTCGATCGTGTGAAATTGTAAATACGAGGTATGTTCAAAAAGTATCGCGAATTTTGAATACATATATTCGAATTTTGATTTTTTTGTGGCGATATGTTGGTACTCATGTCTCTCACACATGCCGACGAGTTCGAACATTTTGAATAATTGTTGACAGCTGCTTTGCTTGCACGTATTTCGGCTCGTCTTCGATTTTTACCTATTCAAAAAGATGGATCAAAGAACCGGTATCAAATTTTGTGTGAAAAACGAAATTAAGTGCGCGCATGCATTCCGAATGTTGACTGTGTCATACGGAGAAGCTACTTTGGACCAAAGGAACGTTTATCGGTGGTACAAAATGAACGACGAAAAGCGTACCGGACGCCTGAAAAAATTGATGAAGTGAAGAAAATGGTATTGGCCAATCATCGAATCACCGTTCGAGAAGTTGCTAAGGACCTAGACATATCGATTGGCTCGTGTCATTCGATTTTTTTCCAATGATTTGGGCATGACATGGGTAGCCGCAAAATTGCTACCAAAACCGCTCAATTTCGATCAAAAGCGCGCCAAGTTCGGTCGAATGTAGAAGTCTTGCTTACCTTTTTCTTCGATTGCGGGGGCGTTGTGCATCATGAGCTCTTGCCACAAGGTAAAACGGTTAATAAGGAATATTACCTGCAAGTTATGCGCAATTTACGCGAAGCAATCCGTCAGAAACGCCTGGATTTGTGGAAGAACAAAAATTGGCTCTTACATCACGATAACGCCCCTGCTCACACATCGTTGCTTGTGCGTGACTTTTTGGCCATAAACAACACACGAATGATGCCAGAGCCAACGTATTCCCCAGATCTGGCCCCCTGCGACTTTTTCTTGTTCCCGAAACTGAAGAGGCTCATGGAAGGACGACGCTACGCTACGATTGACGAAATAACGACGGCATCGAAAGAGGAGCTGAACAAGATAAAAAAAAATTATTTTTTTAAGTGCTTCGAAGATTGGAAAAAACATGGAATATCTCATGGGGATTACTTTGAAGGGGACAAAAGAGATATTAATGAATAAATAAATAATTTTTGAAAAAACACAAAATTCGAGATACTTTTTGAACACACCTCGTATGTCTGCTTGGCAAATGTTAAAGATGGCATGTAAAAAAGTAATGTCTAGGAATTATTCACTACTAACATCTAGGCGTCATTTTTGAAAGACCCTTTATTTACTACACACTTTTCCATCTTTCGTAGTCCAATCGAAATTTTTCCATTTCGATTTTTTTTTCTTTTTCCATGTGTAGCGTTTTTCCTCTTTTTATCGTCTTTAAACTTTAGTTTTTGGATTTCGCCCACCTTTTCGGTTCGAATTTTAAATAATAAAGCAAATGGGATCGAGCTGTCAAGTCTCTTTAAATTTATTTTTGAGGATGAGGTATTATTTTATGTGCAAGTATCTGATGCAGATGTGTAGCACAAAATGGCTTAATTCTCTGAGAATTTAGAGAAGTTATAAGAGACAGACTGTCTAATGGATTTTGAAGTAAACTCGTAGAAGATGTTTCCGTTTCATTATTCTCTAACGACAGCACTGGCTCTGTTGACTGTGGCTAGTTGCTGGGGGCTGGCAGCTGGCGTTTGGATATTTACACGTCAACATGTCGTTTTAATGTATTCTTGAAAACCTTTCACATCTCCAGTCTCAAGAAATTCGGCAGCCGTGTGGCCTTTCCACTTCAGTGCAGACAAACACTTCTTTTAAGATACCTAATTTTGGTATGCATAGACCCCATTTTATGTTGTGTAAATTTGGTGCTTCTTAGTTGCTTTGTAGAAACAGTTTGTGAAACGTAAAATAAACTAAAAATAAAAAAAAATCCTAGAATTTTTCGGGATTAGTGTTCGCATTCTCCAAAACAGTGAACATACTCTCCCATCTTCATGTTTCGCTTAGTTCGTTGTATAATGTTTGCATTGACTTTGGGATTTCGTTAACAAGGTCCGAAGATAGACCACGCTATATGGTCCACTATCTCGTTCCCTTATGGGCTGGAACCCAATAGGAATGTAGCAATACACCTTTCTTACACCAACCTTTCTACTGCCTCCTTATTCTGAAGCATGATCTTGGTCGTTACGTTAAACGATGTACTATAATTCCTTCAACGGTTGCCTGAATATCTATGTAAAAATTGATAGGTATAATTGATTGATAATTTTGAAAAACAAAAAATTGAGAAATGCACGAAAATGTACTTGCATACTTTTGTCATAAACTTTACAAGCATAAACAGGTAGGTAGTTCTCTGGACGAGCCGTCAGCCAACATGAGCACTAACTTATCGATTGTAGTGGTAACGCATACATTTTAGAATAAATGTATAACTTATCAATTTGTATGTATATGTGTCACGAATTTCTATATGAATATTAAAATATTCTTTAGTAAGTCAGTAAGTGCTTTTTGCTCAAATGCCATTCACATTAAGTTATAACCATTTTCTGCGAGCTGGCTAGCCGCTTTTCTATGCCCAAACGCGTTTCACAGCAAGTCCTAGGGGACCGAGCAGCGCGTGGGCAGTAAACGCAGGCTTTTTCTTTCACAACTACACATTGTAGGTAGCCCGGTAACTTTTTCAAATATAAAAACACAAATAAGTTCTATGTGTCTATAGGGCAAAGTACAAAGTACATATCTACAACTGCATGGTCAACATTTTTGTTTCATATCCGGAAGCCACATCTAATTCTCCAAGTCTAAAGCATGGCATTCAATACCAACAATCATTTGCAGTAAAGTCACTGGACAGTGGAAATGAAGTTAAATACATAAGGACACAATTTTATACATACCCATGCATAAAGGTTAAATACATATACGGTCCATTGATCACATACGCTCCCAAATATGGGGTGTTCAAAGCGATTTTAACCTTGAAGCTTTATTCAGAGAAATCAGTAGAATGTATTTTCTTCAAAACTTTGCTTATCCCTAATTCTGACTTTCACCCTCTTCATCCAGCAAATAGAGAAAATTCGCATTGAGAAAATTCTTTGCCTTTTGAGGTGATTAGAATTTTTTTTTTTTAATTCCCATTATAAATTACAATCTGTTAATATTAACAATAAGTAATTGTTGTTGGGATTTGGAATTAAAATGCCACTTCCCTTTGGAAGATAACATTATTGTCTTTGGTGGTATTTAGTTATAATTTTACTAACACAACATAGTTTTCTATAATTTTATTTATATTACAGATCAAGATCTGAGTGAGATCTGTGGGTGTCTTGCGATATAGTTGTCTTGGTTGAAGTTCCATTTCCTGTATCAATCTCATTTCATAGTTTTTGTGCTCTAATAGTTGCAAGATAGGTGTACAGCTGCTGCCGTATTTCTATGTCTTCCCCGTTAATTGGATTAGATGTCTTGCAGATTTTCTCTTCGCGTATATTACATGCTGTGTTTTGTCTTCAATGACCTCAATGCCTCATTTTTCAAACCATTGTGGTGTAGCTGATAGCGTATCTTGCAGTGTTTTTCTTGCTGTTTCTTCATTGTTTTAACTGACATTAAAACTGTGTCGTCTGCAAATACATATAGCTATCATAGATCGTCGAGTAGTTGGCGTTGGTATATCTGCTGGGTATCTAGTATATCTAGTATAGTATGGTGCTCAGTACGCTTCTTTGAAGTACTCCAGCTGTCGCCATCATGATTTCAGAGCACTTATCGTCGTATTTTATGAAGAAGTGCCTATCAGTTATGTAGCTTTTAAGGATATTAAATATGTTAAGTGGTAAATGTTTTTAGCTTATATAGAAGCGCTTTGTGCCATACTCTGTCAAAGGCTTTCGCGATGTCCAAATACACGGCAATGCAATACTTCTTCTTATCGAAGTGGTCTGTAATTTTGTTTACTTGTTACTTATTTGAATCTGTTGCACAGTTGAATGTTGAGAGTGGTGAGAGTGCATAGCGTCTTTTTGTTTTAGGATCGGGTAAATTCTGTCAAGTAGTTTTTTCTCGAACGATTTGAAGAGGATCGGCAGCAAGCTAATTGGTCTGTACGAGCTAGCAACAGTAGGGTTCTTGTTTGGCTTAAGGATCGCTATAACTTGTGCTGTTGGAAAGTATTGTAGCCTATTTATTCCGTTGAAGAGGTATCGTATGTAGTTTATTACAGTATCGGGTAGTTCCTTTAGAATTTTCCCGTTTATTTGTTTATATCCCGCTGTGTTTTTGTCTTTAAGTTTCTTTACATAATATTTTTAATTCTAATAATTGAGCCAATTCTTAGTCATAAGCCATCAAATAGAATAAATGTTAGTAGGAAGCAGAAATTTCTGGTGAATACAGCAGGTAGGGTAAAACATTTCACTGAAAGACCTGCCAAGTTTCCTTGAAAGCTTTTGTGGAAAACACGTTTTTGTTTTGTCTTAATTAAAGTAATTTCTCGACGCCGCTCTAACATTTCAATATCAGTTTTGTGGAAGGATTTATCTTTTGGCTTAAAATAGGCCTCAGTTTCAGCAATAACCCCTTCATTCGAGCGAAATTTCTCACCGGCGAGCATTTTCTTTAGGTCTGCGAACAGCCGGTAGTTACAAGAAGACAAATCTGGTGAATGTGGAAGCAATTCGAAGTTCAATTCATGTAGTTTTGCCATTGTTTGGATTGACTTGTGACACGCTTGTTTTTAGCCAACAGTGAGCAAACGCGGCACTCATTTTGAACCGAGCTTTCTCATAGTCAAATGATCATGCAATATTAAGCCCGCACATTCTTTTGGTATCTCTACGATGTCAGCTAACTCACGCAACTTTACTTTTCGATCCACTGCGTTGTGCATCATCGGTGTCTCTACGACAACTTTTGAAGCCAGCAACTCATAGTTTTATTATTGTTTCTGATAGAGCGGAGTCCCCGTAACACTTTTCAAGCCATGGCTTCGCTTGAACGGTATTTCTTTCTATCAAGAAGCAGTGTAAAATTAAAACACGAAATTGTATAGCACAATGAAACAATGAACAGTTGTCTTTTTAAGGTTAGTACTAACTGAAAAGTAAGTGAGTGCAAAGAGACTAGTGTCATCTATGTGTTAGGCCCGGCACTTTTCAGCCCATGTGTTATTATTCTTCAGTGACAGTTTCGCTAGACTGGAGAAGCAAAACTTTGCGTGCTCAAATTTTACCGGCTTCACTTTCTCTGTCGCTGGTGCCAAATTCGCCATTTTTAGCCGCTGTATTTCACTGATTTTGTGTGTTCCCCATATGCTTCACCCAGACGTATAGATTCATCAGGTGCACTTTTCTTCAATTTAAAACAGGGGGCGAACTGTTTTGTGAGCCAATGATTTTTTTGTGGGCACGTTGGCGATCGAATATGAATATGTATTTTAGTCAGAATATGGTTACTATATGATTTAATGCAGATTACGCCATCTTTTGTAAAACCTTCAAAACTTATTTATGCACCCTATATACTATTTCCATTTTCCAGTTGTAACTTTGTTACACACTATTTGTTCCTGTTTTTTCACATTTCCTTTATTTGATATTCTTACTCTCCTACTATCTGTGAATGCTAAACAAAATTGGTTTGAGAGTTCTTTATTTTCGTATGAGAAAAACTGTTGCTTCTTTCGACATGACATAATATTTCTGGGGATAAGTTCATATCCGATGACAAGTGCGTACACAAATGTTATCTAAGCTTAGTACATGGGAAAGTGAATTGGGGTTGCTTATAACTTTTAAATGAGTTTTCATGGCAATCCCATAAGCAAATGCACAGTCTCATACATACGTACAAGTATTGGGCTAAGTGAGTGTGGACGTCGTAGCTGAGTGTGCGTGGACATCGTAAATTTGTATATGAAACAACAAGAATTAATCGAAAGAGGCTAACTTTTCGTGAAGTTCTGCTACGACAAACCTTTTCTTAAACATAATAACATACAATTGTAGGATAAATTGAAGGCGAGCACCATAACTTGGAGGAGCTGGGTGTAAACACACACGAAAGATGTATGGGTGACACATACATATCTTAATATATACCTTCTTCTCCATGTCTATATGTATGTATGTACTTTTACTCTCAATTTCCTTTTTGCTGCTGGATTTTATATTTGCTGCTGAATCCGACGAAAATTTGGTAAAAGTAAGAAAAAATTTTATTCTACTCACATATGGAAAAAATAAAATGACACTATTTAGTTAGAAGGGAAAGGAAAAGTTTACGAAAAAAGTAATAGGCAGGATATTACACCTGTGTGGGGATTATACAAAGACGGTTAGGCTGAGAAGAATAGAAGTACGTTTTGTAAGCTGTCAATTATAATAACAATGATGGAGTTAATTACGTCGCAAATTCTACTGCAAATGGTAGGCGGACAAAGAAACTCTAGATGGACAACGCAAAAACTTGTCTATATTACATGCATGAGCTTGAGTTGAATGCGCGAATTCTGGCACGATGGCTTAGTGCAAGTATTCATATTCAATTTACTTTTCTATTATCAAGAAGAACGATAGCCAAACGGGATAACCTACGAAGCGAAGGATTTGGATTTTTTCGAATGATTTTTGTATACATAAATATAAGTGAATATTCATAACGAGCCTGCTAGTCTGTCAGTTCATTGTGATTTATATGATTAACGTTAGAGCTGTGCATCTGTTCGGTTATTTGAGTAAGTTCAGTTAAACATTATTCGATTAACCAAAGTTTTGATTACCCAAAACGAATTTTAATTGAATAATTTTAAAAACGATTATTCCAAAAAGTATTCATTTAATTCAGATTTCTACAGGAATAAACAAATAAACTGAAACAAATAACTAAACAAAAATAAAAAAGTATGCTTAAAAGCAAGTAAAGAAGGCTAGATTCGGCCCGGACTGGACTTTATATACCCACGAACATTTTAGTGAAATTTAATTTGGCCTGGTTGCTAATTTTTTGAATCAAACAAACTCATAGACAATAAGAATTATAGTTCGTAATATCAGAAGGACGGACGGAAATTTAGCCGTAACATATCAAAAGGAGTTTAAAAGAAGTTTATCCGATCTCAAAAATTTTTATATCGGATCTTAATGAGGTGGTGTGCAATACGTGTTTGGCCGAGGCACCGGCCGTTTTTATAGCAAATTTTAGAAATGTCTTCTGAGATATTACGTTTTTTTCTTTTTTGAAAGTTACCGTTACATCGTAGGTGAGTGTAGTTATTGACCGATTTCGTCCATTTTTAATACCAACATATCTTGGGTAACGCAAAATATATGTACTAAGTTTTATTGAAATAAACTAAGTTTTACTCGAGTTATCGGGCGCAGGGACGGGTGGCCAGACGGATAAACAAACAAGGCTGAATCGGCTCCTCTTCTTATTCTGGACGTTTTAGTGTATATGTATATGTTTATACTGTTATATACAACCTGTGGACATAATTATAATACTCTTGTTAACAAGTGCGCGATTATTAAAAAAGGGTTTAGTATCCATAGATTGCTATAGAAAACAAACTGAACCGAAATGCCGTTCATACTTAACATACATGCATATAAGTATATATGGTATAGGGTGCATGTAAATACTGCGGGTAAACGTTCTATTCAAAGATATGTGTAGGTCATCAAAATTTTGATAATTCAAATAATCAATGAAACACAGTGGAATGTGTGATAAAAAAGATTTTACCTCCACATTTTATCGAAAAACTTTATCGCGGCCAATTCATTTTGAAATAACTTATTTTTAGTCTCTTTTGGTATATTTGGCGAGTTTGGGCAATATCAAAATTTATGTGTGGAGAAATGGCAATAAAAACGTATTCACATAATTTGTAAGCAGGCGTGGGGATCCAAGAAATTATTTGTACCTGACATATCACTTAATGCTCGACAATGCTTCTCTCAGCTCTATTGAGGAAGGTATGGTAAATCATAACGTGGGTTCTCAATATGCTGAGGAATAGAACAACAATCTTTGAAACTGGACCAAAAAGATTATATGTCAAGTCAACCAAAGGATGCCCCCAAGAAGACGTTTTATTACCGCTCCTTTGGCTACTGACCATTGTCGAGCTACTACAGACTCTTGAAGATATGGGATACGAAGTTTAGGGCTTTGCTGACGACAAGTCATCATGGTTAGAGGCAAATTTGACTTCACTATAACTGATCGTTTGCAACTAGCTCTCGACTTTACGCAAAACTGGTGTCGAGAGAAAGGACTTTCGTTAAGTCCAAATAAAACATGTGTGGTACCCTTCGCCCGAAGAAGGAAATTAAATCTAAGAACCCTTAAACTAGAGGACGCCGACTTAACTCTACCTGGGGACATAAATATCTGGGAGTAATCCTTGATAAAACCTTGAACTGGAAAAATCACTTATCGAACATCACAAATAAATCCTTGAGAGCAATATACATATGCCGAAGGCTTTACGGTAAAACATGGGGTCTGCGGTCAATGATGATGGCATGGTCTTATAAGACAATAGTAGTGCCAGTGATCACCTATGCCTCTCTGTTATAGTGGACAAAAGTAGACCAAACTAAGACTCAGATAACACTTAGCAAGGTTTACAAAAAGCCTGTCTGGGCGTAACGGAAGCAATGCGAGCTGGCCCCACAGCGGCTTTAGCAATGATCACTGGACGCATTCCATTCTATCTTGTAGCCAAAGGGTCGGCAGTCAATGCAGCTCTCAGGCTTAGTAATCTATTCCATCACAAAGAAGGCAATCTTACAGGACATGTAAGAATTCTGGGTTCAATCCTAAACTCTCCGTGCCTGACAGTCTACGACAAAATGGAAACGCAATTAGAATTCTCCAAGAAACTCAAAGTGGTCATCAGTGACTCCTCAGCGTGGAGAAAGAATGAAATATCCTTAAAACAGGACACACAGGTGTGGTTTACTGATGGGTCCAAAATGGAAGACGCTAGTGCCGGGGCTGGAATTGCAATAGGAAAAACCACTTCCATTTTCCAGGCGCAGGTCCACGTCTTAGAGCTGTGTGCTAGAAAATGTCTACGGAGAGGCACGCGCGGTGCCAATATTAACATTCTTTCTGACAATCAAACAGCTCTAAAATCGCTGGAGAGCTTCTCATTCCAATCCAGATTGGTCTGGGAATGTTTTAAAATCCTCAACACCCTAGCATCAAGAAACTCTATTACCTTGGCATTAGGGACACTTTAGCGAAAAAGGGGGCAAACACTCCCTTTATAAGTCCTGAACCTTTCAGCGGGGTAAATAACAACTTCAAAGGCTTAATCAACTACTAGAGAGCCCAATCGGGCATGCGGCAGTGGAAAAGATCCAGAACAGATAAAGGCAGAAGCAATCCTCAACCTAAGTAGAAAGGACATACAACTTTACACTGAAAAGATAGGTGCGCTTGGAAACGATACCTGTAGACTCTGCAAAGAGGTACAAGAAAAAAAAGAGGAAAAATTATCACTTTATTGTTTTTCAAAATTTTTTCCATGAAGAACCAATTGCATACGTTTGAACCAATTGTCGAAGCACTTTTGCCGCTTTGAATAAGGTATCTCCAAAACATGCATTCTGAATGCCGCAACCGCTTCTTCAGGTGTCGAAAAACGTTGACCTCTCAGTTTGTTTTTTACGTACGGGAATAAAAAGAAGTCATTCGGTGCCAAGTCAGGACTATACGGCGGATGACCCATTAATTCGATGTTTTGGGTGCTCAAAAATGCAGTTGTTTGAGCCGATGTGTGAGAGCTCGCATTGTCCTGGTGAAGAGTGATCCGTCTTTGGCGATTGGTTTTCCTAATTTCTTGGAAGACAACTGGCAAACAAATGGTTGTGTACCACTCAGAATTTACTGTTCTGCGTTGTTCTAGTGGTACGGTTGCGACATGTCCAGTTTTTCGACCATTTGCTTGGAAGTGCTTCGTGCGCGAACAACATTTGTTGGATTTGGCTCATCTTGAAACACCCATACAGTCGACTGCTATTTACTTTCGGGATCATACGCGTAAATCCCTAATTCATCACCTGTCATGATGTCATAGACGTGTTTCGAAGCCCCGCGATCGTATTTTTTGAGAATTTCCTTCGACCAATCGACCCGAGCCTTTTCTTGAGCGATTGACAAATTGTGTGGGATCCAACGCGAACTAATTTTTTTGTCGAAAGTTGTAAAAAATAATCGGACGAAAATGTTCACGATTTAATTCCATTTTTGGACCGAGATGAATCTTTTAAGTTACTGTAAACAACACAAATAGCGCTGGTATTTCAAAACGTTCTGAGTACGTAAAAGCCAAAAAATGTCAAACTTTGCGATGCAGCTGTCAGTTGCCAGATTGCAACACCAGGGTTGCCAAATCCTGCCAAATAAAAGGCACCCCTCGTATATTCCATCTAAGCCTGCTAAGTATGGCATTGAACTTACGAAGAAGTTAGTTAGGAAACAGAATATATTTATTGGGGCAGTGGGCGCAATTTAATTCCGTATATTTTTCCTCAGCTATCACTGTTTCAGTCAGTGTCATTGTTCGAAAAAAATATAAGCTTGTCAATGTATTGACCACCAAAGAAGTATTACTGCCGAAAATTTCCGGCAATGACAGCTAACTCATAGGCTTTTTAGATCGAAGTGAATTTATGCTGGAATGCAAATAAAAAGCATAAGCGGCATCTTTTTTTGGAAGAAGTAGGATTGTCGGTAGTAAATCCAGAGATAATACGCAGAAAAGTATTACCTATAGGGGTATTTACTTCCAGCTAGTGTCATCTGCACAATTAAAGTCGTCACAATCATTGCCATCAAAAAATCTTAGCACGTTAGCTGTCATTTAGAGCTAAGTTCGAGTTTTGCCCTAAAAAAGTTTGTACATTATATTCTTCATGGAATTCTTGCGAGCAGTTCACCTGCGGTCAATACGAAACTCCTATCTAGTACTTCAAAAATTGCAAGGAACGCTCGCTTAACACGTATTTAAATAATTTATGTTTTTACTCTTACAATCTAAAATTGACGAAAAGTTTCACCACTGACGAAAATATGATTGACTTTTTTTTGATGAAAATACACTTATGCCAACGATTTTTTCAATCCCCGAAACATGCCAAATAGTCCATTTCCGGTATAGACATCAGCACCTTCTTCGATTCAGCTTTTATCTCCTCAATCGACTCGAAACGCGTTCCCCGGAGTGGTCTCTTGAGTTTTGGGAATAGCCAGAAGTCACACGGAGCCTAATCAGGCGAATACGGTGGTTGCGGAACGATACGAGTATGCGTGGAATTTTTGGCGAAATGGTCACGAAGAACGAGTGCAGTGTGAGACGGTGCATTATCGTGATGCAAAAACCAAGAGTTGTTGGCCCATAATTCTGGTCTTTTTAGACGAATTGCTTCACGTAAACGAAGCATAACGCTCAAATAATATTCCTTATTAACAGTTTGCACCACACCACGAAAATCGAAAAAAACTGTCATCAGCACGATGTTCGCTTGATTGGTCGGTTATTTCAGAGTCGTAAGCATAAACGTAAGCATAAAGCATGAACGGCCGAAATCGCGTAAGCGGTTATCGCGCCAATTAAGAAGAAGAAGAAGCATAAACCCAAGTCTCAACACCCGTAATGATGCATTTGAGCTTGACCTGATAGTCTGAAAGCATTGTTTCACACACATCAACGCAACGACTTTTTTCCAAAAAATTGAGAGTTTTCGGTACCAAACGAGATTTGACTTTTCGTAGGCACAAATGGTATTTCAAAATGGTTTTCACAGATCCTTCTGATATTCCGATCATATCAGTAAGGTCTTTAACAGTCAACCGACGATTTTTGAGCATTAACTCCTTCACTTTATTGACGTGTTGGTCATCTGTTGACGTCGATGGTCGTCCGGAGCGCTCCAAGTCATTAACACGTTCTCGACCCTCTTAGAAGTCTTTGTACCACTTATAAACATTTTTCTGCGACATGGTCAAATCACCAAATGCCTTCTGCAACATGCTAAACGTTTCCACAGCCGAAATTTCATTCCGCAAACAAAATTTGATGGCACTTCTCTGCTCAATCAAATCAGACATTGTAAAAATCGAAAAATGCACTCTTGGTCGTTTGGTAAACACAAGCGTAAATATATTACTGATAATGACATTCACATGAAAGTTGGCCCAGATGTTATTAACAGTGCTGCCAACTCATGAAAAAAATAACTAGAGCGAAATTTTAATCCCGAGAAGTTTGACAAATAAATTCACCTTACTTTTTGCCCACAGAAGTATAAGTATTAGGAAAGATGTATACAATAAATCTCTATAAATCTATTTACTTCGAATGTCGTTACATTAATCAAATCTATGTGAATCTATCTACGAGTACATGGAATACTTGAATATCTGTTTCTTAGCATGTTATAAATAAGCCATACCATGTCTTGAACCTTCATCGGGAAACTTTATTTTTAACATAATTTTGGATAGCGTAAGTACCAGAATGGAATCGTGGATGAAAATGCCATCTTCATGCATTGATTTCATAAACAAATTTACAAAGGTATGCAGCGAATTAGCCATATCAGATCTCAATTATTTCTGACCAACGGCAATAGACTTCAGCATTAATACGTTTACCATATTGAAGGCTGGCCAATCTTCTGAAATGTGTTTGGGCCATAAACCTATGTATGAGTACACCTGCACACATTCTTGCATACACATATACATGTGCATACATTTATGTTTAACTAATTGACGCCAATGAGACATTTTCGAACATCAAAGGACAACCTCCGGTCAATAGCCTCATTATTAAGCAAACTTGGGTGGCTAAAGGTTGGTGCAACTAAGAGTCTCATTGTGTTTATAATCATGTTGGTGTGATTGTTTGGAAGCCTGTGAGCTTCAACTTACATGCAAGCATATACATAGGTATGTATTTTGATGAAATGTTGCTTTCAAAAGGAATCTTGTGTAGGTAAATATATAGGGTTTCCAATAACAGGTGTTATAAGTGAATGGATTGCGCTATCGAGAGATAATTAACTATTTTTTATGGCCGGAGTTGGATGATATTGATTTGGGCAAACGCTTATTTTCAAAAAGACGGCGATACGTGCCAAACAAGCAACGAAACCATTGATATTTTACGGGAAAAGTTTCCGGACCTTGTTATCTCTCGAAGAGGTGATCACAAGTGGACACTGAGATCTTATGATTTAACACGTTGTGACTTTTTTCTTTGGGGCCACGTGAAAGAGAAGATCTACGCCAACAGCCCGGGGTAGATTCAAGACCTCAAAGATGGAATTCGTGAGGCTATCGAGGATATAGGGCACCCACTTTGCAATTCGGTTATGGAAAATTTCATGAAAAGAATATTGTCCTGTAAGCGTGGTCGTGGTGGTCATTTGCCTGATGTTATTTTCCACTATTAACGGTATACCTTCCGCTTTATAATGAAATAAACATCCAATCATTTATATTAAAAAATAGCTTTTTGCTTTGAATATCAAAATAACACCTCTAAAGGGTTTTCCACCTTTATTTGGTAACCTCAATGAAATTGCTTTGGCTTCTGATCTACTTTCAAATTATCAAAAATTCATTAATATTACGCAAGTTAATTTTGACAGACTTGAAACGAGATTGTCCCCTCATTTAGATATATAGATTTAGATAGTTCGAGGAGATCGCGAGAAGATATTTTGCAAATCAGTGTATGCAAAAATGAGAAGTCTTGCATTTGGTTACTTTAAGAAGTACAGTTTCTTTTGATTCTATGTGGAAGCAAGTCCTTCTTGAGTTGGTCATTGCAACGCAAGGATACCCTTTCCCTTCCTTTGCTATTACCATAAGAGACCCGCATCAAAAGTTTCATAAGGCATGACAAAGCCCGTGGAGCTTCTGGCTCTTTATTCGCCGCAACATGTTCGAGACCCTGTAAAGTTCTTGATTCCATCATGCATCCATTGACTTTCGGACTGATGCGCTTTCTTCAGGCCAAAATCGCTAAACCATTTCCTCCGCAAATTGGAAAAATAAGTAAAACAATTTCTTTTCTTCTGGCAAGTGACTATCTAATTAAAAGAGATCTAAACTGGTAATGAAGTGCCATGGAAACTTAACACAACTGCCGGCTAACGTTCGCGGAGAAAGGAAATGACATTGCTGACAAACTCGCGGAGAAGGGAGCATCTACTACATTTATACATAGAACACCTCAGCTGCTTGGGAAGGGCACTACCCATCCTAACAAAAGAAGAGAAATGAGATCTTAGGGAACTATAATGGCATAATAAACCAGGTTTTAAGCACTCATGCATATTTTTGAGCTATTACAAGCGAAAACGCTTTAAGGGGGGACCCTCATTTAGACGGTCGAAAAATGCATCATTTTTGGGAATTTTTTTCTCAGGTAAAATAACTTCAAACGTTTTGTAATTCATAAAGTACTTTAATAAATGTCTTGACTGTCTACAAAAATTTTCGGAGAAGAAAAAAAACATTTGAAGTATGGAAATATACACCTCGTCCATGGCACCTCATTCTATCTGTGTACATTCTAGCGCTCTGAATTTTTTTCTGAAATAAAAAAACCAAATTTTTTTTAAAACTTTAGGATAATACCTTCGATGTGACATTTTGATTAAAAAAAAAAAATGTCGAAATTGATATTTTTTACCCAGTTTTATGTTAAAAGTGATTTTTCATGCATAAAAATTGACTTTAAAATTACAAAAAAATATGAAAATCTTTTTTTTTAAAAAAACACTTAATGTCACATTGAAAACAATTTAATTATCTTTAAAATGAGCTATTGTAAAGCCTGATTGGTTCAATACAGCGTTCTCAATTGTGTACACAAAATCGAAAAATGATGTTTCGAGGAAAACGCGTTTAAAGTTTTGGATACAGGCGATCAGGCCACCCGTCGCGTCCTGTTAAAAATTTTGTCACTCCTTCAAAAATACAGATATCGACTTGAAATTTTGAAAGTATATTCTTAAATAGTTGTAGAATAGATTAAAATTATTTCCAAAAAATCGATTTTTTTGACCCGATAAATGAGGGTCCCCCCTTAAAGATAGCATGAGCTAGCAGCAAAACAACTTGAGAATTATCCAAGGAGTTTTCACTAAACCGGGAAACTAAACTAGGAAATCTTCAAATCTTGCAAAGTGGAGAATGAATGCAAAAGAATACTGGGTGACCATCTAATAGTGGACGACACGATGAACTCCAAAGGCTTAGATTCGATACTAAAGTATGAGTAGAGACTTGATTCGGAGACACAATAGATCTTAAGGTTGCAGTAATCTATCCCTAACAAAATAGTAATAACACTCCAGACAAAGCCGCAGCTAAGTGTAACATGGTTGATTTTTTAATTGATTTGATTGATTTCTCGTTTTTATTTCGTTTTTATGAATAAGTTCGTGCGGTTTTTTTCGAAATTTGAAACTTTATTGACGTAAAATGGTTACAAATTTAATATTCAAAGTATTGTCCATCGCTTACTACTACTTTTTCCCATCTTTCTGGCAATTCACGGATTCCCTTTGTGAAAAATTCGGTCGGTTTTGCCGCAATCCACGAATCGATCCATTTTTTGACTTCATCGTAATTACGGAAGTGCTGGTCAGCCAGGCCATGTTGCATCGATCGGAAGAGATAGTAATCGGATGGCGCAAGGTCTGGACTATACGGCGGGTGGGGTAGGACATCCCATTTGAGCGTTTCTAAGTATGTTTTGACCACTTGTGCAACATGTGGCCGAGCATTGTCATGTTGCAAAATAACTTTGTCGTGTCTATCGGCGTATTGCGGCCGTTTTTCTCGCAGTGCTCGGCTCAAACGCATCAATTGTCGTCGGTAGACATCCCCCGTAATCGTTTCATTCGGTTTCAGTAGCTCATAATACACAACACCCAGCTGGTCCCACCAGATACACAGCATAACCTTCAGGCCATGAATATTCTGCGCCGACGTCGATGTTGAAGCATGGCCAGGGTATCCATACGTTGCCCGACGTTTTGGATTGTCGTAATGGACCCACTTTTCATCGCCAGTCACAATTCGATGCAAAAAACCCTTTCTTTTGTGCCGTTGAAGCAGTTGTTCGCATGCCATAAAACGGCGTTCAACGTCTCTTGGCTTCAATTCATACGGCACCCAATGGCCTACCTTTCGGATCATTCCCATGGCTTTTAAACGTTTGGAAATGGTTGATTGATCAACTCCCAAAGTTTTAGCAACCTCTTCTTGCGTTTGAGCCGGATCTTGATCGAGCAATTCCTCCAATTCGGTATCCATGAACTTTGGCGGCGCACCCTCGCGTTCTTCGTCTTCCAAGCCAAAATCACCACTTTTAAAGCGTGCAAACCACTTCTGGCACGTTCGCTCAGCTAGAGCATGCTCACCATAAACTTCCACCAAGATACGATGACTTTCGGCTGCCTTTTTCTTCATATTAAAATAATGAAGAAGAATTCCCCGCAAAAACACATTATTTGGCACGAAATTCGACATTTTCAAGTGTGGTAAAAATATTGTTGTTTACGCTTCAAATAAAAAACTTATACTGACGTTTGTGCCTTACGACAGTAGCTCTCCAATGAATGTTTGGAAATGTGGATCGATGGAATAATAATCAAGTTACGCCATCTGTTGTAAAACCGCACGAACTTATTCATAGTCGCTAATGTAAAAGTTTTAATTTTTGTGCATTCTTCTTTTATAAAATTCAAATGTATTCAATAGAATTCCGTTAGGTCATAAAAACTAAAAAAAAATTATAATTTTTTTACTTGGTAGTTGAATATGCGCGATAATTTTTACCGATATTTATTCAGTACTCGATACTTTGTTCTGATACCAGAAACAAGTAAAGATATTTATTCTAAGCTGGTATCGAAAGTTCACTAGTCAGCGGACGACTAGTTCCTTAAAATAATATCTAGCGGGTGTTAAATTAAACCTCGCGTTCGACGGGGTAGTGAATATAAATATTATATATACCTGTGTCAATTCTGGGATTCCAGTATCCCCATTAAAAGATCTTGAAAACGATATTGGTAGTAAATTCTGGCGCCGGCGTTTCTAATTGTTCAATATACATATTTCTCTTAACTTATCTCGAATAAATAAATTCATGAACAATTACCAGATATTTTGGCTCATTCAACAGATCCATATTTTAGAGAGCTAGTCTCCATATTTCACATTACCTATATCAAGCAATAATAAATTCGCCCCTTAATTGCAGGAGCTCTGAAATATTTAGTATGTACGGGCAAAATCATTTTCATTTTAATTTTCATGGAATTTCGAAACTTCGATCGTGATTATTAGCCTTAATTTATACATGCAAATCATTGTTGATAATGTATGTATGTATACCATAAATCAAATGCACACACAATGGCCATAAATATAAATATAATTATCCACTAGTTTATACACATAAAGTATCCGCACTCTTGGTTGAAATTTAACAACTGCAGGTGTTCGCAAACAAGGCGCAAAGATCGTTAAGCCACTAAAGCGAAATAATGCAAGTGCCAAATAATAAAAACTGCAATACAAATTTGAGCGATAGTGGCATTTGCAAAAGCAATGCAATATTTTGAGAATTTTTTGGCAACCAGCATTGTGTTCCATTATATCTTTGAATACGTGAATATGCGATATGGCACCCACACACCTATATAGTATATTTTAATTGGCGTTGTCAACAGTTTTACGGCACTTTATTTGGTATTTTTGAATTAATTATTGTGGATGATGTTTGTTTATTGCTGGCATAAAACACAGCTGCTCCTCACCAGGGTTATGAGGCTTTGTGCAAGTTCACCTACGTTGATCTTTATTGACGTATGGATATAAAATCTGGTATCGCTACAAAATTTCGAACCATTTGGGGTCTCTACTCAAATAAGGATCTTATAACTAAGCTTAATTTAGTTAGTTTTCAACGGGGAATCCAGTAAATGATATGATTTTCTTACTAGAACAAGTCAATTCAATTAATCATTTAAAAATTCCCACAGCCCAATTATCAAAAATTCTTCAGTTTCTCTAAACTGAAAATTTCAGTAAAACATTAAGCAAGTATGGAAGTATTAACTTCGATCCGGACATAACTTCATACACCCACGTGCATTTTATTAAAATTTAATTTGGCTGGCCCTTAGTTTTTTAGAATGAAACAACCTATAAAAAGTAGGCGAGGTCCGTCTCAATAAGAGCGCTTCAACTTTTTTTTTTTGAATAAAACACAAACGGTTTGACTTTTTGAACTAATTTTTTTTTTTTATTATCGAGTTTGAACATCTACATTTAAGTATGAAATTCGATTTCTTTTGCATGACCACCGCGTGCACGTTTTACGAAGTCCAATCGTTGAACCCAATTTTCGACCACTCTTTTGCATAAATCGGCCGAAATTCCAGCAAATTCGCGTTCAATATTGGCTCTGAGCTCACAAATCGTCGCCGGCTCGTTACTGTAGACCAATGACTTCACATAACCCCAAAGAAAATAGTCTAGAGGCGTCAAATCACACGAGCGTGGCGGCCATTCGACCGGTCCTTTTCTGGAAATAATGCGCTCATCGAACTTACTCTTCAACAAATCAATTGTAGCGTGTGCTGTGTGGCCCCGTCCTGTTGAAACCACATGTCGTCTAAGTCCATACCATTCAATTGCGGCCAAAAATAATCGTTTATCATGTCGCGGTATCGATTTCCATTCACAGTAACGTGGCGATCGTTCTAGTCAACGAAAAAATATGGGCCAACTACGCCGCCGGCATGTAAACTGCACCAAACAGTGAATTTTTCGGGATGCAACGGTGCCTCATGAATCACGTGTGAATTGCTTTCTGCCCAGTAACGCATATTTTGCTTGTTGACAAAGCCATTGAGCCAAAAGTGAGCTTCATCACTGAAGATGATTTTTTGGAAAATTTATAAATTTTCATAAAAAATTTGCACGATTATTTTCACCAAAAATTTGCACGATTTGCAATCGTTGCTCAAGTGTGTAGCGTTCCATGATGAAATGCATACTAATGAAGTTTACAACTGACAAGCAAAAAATAAAAAATATTGCGTCGTTCGCCCTCCCTATCGGAAAAAAGTTGAAGCGCACCTATTGAAAAACGCCTTATTTATGTCGAATGTATGGGAACAAGAAGTATATCAGGCTTGGGCTAGGTTTATTAAATCAGTATCGAGATTAATCCAATTCAAAACCACCCCAAACATTTTTCATTCTACTTGCGTCATTTTACCCTTTTTGCGTTCTTCATTTACTAGCGTCTCCAAAGTAGCATTAATTCTCCAGCTCAAAATTTGTTTAGCATTTCGAACATGGGCTTAAATTTGATGGAGTTTCGGAGTCAGAAGTTTTGATATCTGTCATAGGTTCCAAATCAAATGCCTTTGTAGGAGAAATGCCTTAAAATATGTGAAATTGGTTCTACCATTTATTCCGGGCACTCTAACACATATTATTAAAAACTGTTTGATAACTTCTTGTTTTCCAACAAAGTGGAAAAAGGCTATACATTATTCCTGTAGCCAAAACAAACAATGATACCAGCCTAGTGACTGTAGATCTGTAAGTATTTTATCAGTCTTTTAAAAAATGTGCGAGTCATCGATGTCGATTCATATTTCATCATTTATTCAGGAAAATAATTTCTTATCCGCACTGCGGTCTAAGACCTAAGCGTGGCTGCCCTACCGCTATGTAAAAATACTTGATGATGTTATGCTGTAGTTTGACAACGGTGGCCTTTCTCTTCTTTGCTTTCTCCAAGGCATTTGATTAGGTAAATCATGATCTTTGTTATAAAAAACTTAAGCACTTTTCTGGTTTTTCTGATAGGCCATCTTTCAGGAAGCACTCAAAAGGTTGGCTTTTCTACGTCTTGCTTTCTTAGCTCCTGCAAGGTTCGGTCCTTTGTCCCCTTTTGTGTGGCCTATTTGTGAATGATATATTCTTTGTGCATCAGTATGTAAATTCCCAGGCTTATGCTGATGGTATTCAATTTTTTTGTCCAATATATTTGGTTTAGTTGAGGATTTGTGTTTTAAAATTAATAGTGAGCTGTCTGCAATTTCGCAATAGGCCTACGATAATCGTCTTAGTATAAATGCAGCTAAGTTTAACGAAGCGCGTTTCTTTCTTGTGCGGTAGTTGGAAACACCAAATGTATTTTTCTTTAAGCGCCTTACTCTTGTCAACATTGTCTTCAAATCTTAAATGTATAAGAAGCTATACCTGTTTGTGTATGACTGCTAGTTTTTAGTTTTAAATTTACATTCTATGATACTAGAATTAAGATTTTTAAATTTTTGTAACTTCCATTCAGTAGATGTATTATAAAGACTAAAAGTCTTAAGTCATCTTAAATATGAATAATTTTACTTAATCCATAACAGAGATAACTTTTTTAAATTTGGTTTCATTTAGGAGGTGGGCATGTTTTCTCACCGATTTCACTTATTTTCCACAACAGTCGGAAGACTGGCATTCTGAGCCTTTTGTTATATCTGTGTAAATTTGGTAGCCGGTATCTTATTTTACCTTATTTTATCACTCAATTGTTTCACAAGGAAATGCAAATAAAAAATACAGATGGCATAGGTAGATAAATATGAAATAAATTATAATACATAGAATACACAATAATTGTAAGCAAACCTCAGCAGATGTGTAAACGGCCTTTGAATTATATTCTTTAATATAACAGCTGTTCGGCCAATATTTTTTCATAAAGCATATTTATCAAGTTGCTTGAACAAGTGTAGTTTTATATACATGCGTTAATGTTTGGTTAATTCTTTGCTTTGTAAATAAGCAAATAAAAACGACACAAAGGTGAAACAAATATTTGAAGCCGCCGTCGTTCGCTTTTTCACCCTTATAAGTATCCATTCAATGTTTAAATATACATAAATGTAATTTTTCATTTCCTTATATTATGTACAGGGTGGGCCATATAGCGTTTGCTTTTTGAACCACCTATTTTTTTAAGAATGGTAACACAAATCGCATGTCAAATATGTTCATAATTTACTTAAAGGTTTGACATTTACGAAATGGGACGCCATACGCTTGAACAAAATTGGGAAATATTGAAAACCTATTTCCAAAGTGGTGAGTCTTCTTCTTCTTTTCTGATTTTCACATCGGTGGCTACGTCAATAAGCAAAATTGTCAGATTTGGGGCTCAGAAAATCCACACGTTACTGTAGTGAAGCAAATGCATCCACAACGAGTCACTGTTTGGTGCGGCTTTGGTCTAGCGGCATCATAGGGCCATTTTTTCGAAAATGAGCGAGGAGCCGTGGTTACAGTAAATGGCGAGCGTTACCGTGACATGCTCAACGAGTTGTTTCCAAAAATTGAAGAGGATGACATGGACGACATTTGGTTTCAACAGGACGGTGCAACTTGTCACACTGCCAAAGTTACACTCGAACTTTTGGCTAGCGTTTTTGAAAACCGAATAATCAGCCGAAATTCCGATATCAATTGGCCGCCTCAGAGCTGTGATTTAAGCCCGTTGGACTATTTTTTGTGGGGATCCATTAAGGACAAATGCTATGTGAACCATCCAGATACGATTGATGCTTTAAAACACGAAATCGAAGTTGCCATTCATGAAATTGGAGCCCAAGCAATCGAAAATGTGCTTAAAAATTGGGTTGATCGAATGGCCTACTGTAAAGCCAGTCGTGGCAGTCATTTGAACGATATTATTTTTCATTCATAAATGACAATGTTCAATCTTCAAAATAATCAAAAAGTTTGAAAAAATATTGATTAGTTTTTTTTATAGCCGATTCAAAAAGCAAATTTTACATGGCCCACCCTATATATTCTGTTAAAAAATGCCTACACTTGTGCCAACGAATAATCAAATGCTCGAAATATTTCTCGTACAAATTTTCTGAAATCGTCTTCAGTTTTGGCCTTTTTACCTTCAATGAACTGAAAACGTATACCTCGAAATAGTAACTTGAGTTTTGGAAAGAAAACAATCCAGTCGGCGTCATGTCAGGTAAAATCGATCACCTGAACCTGTTGGAGGATGGTGCAAAATACATCAACTTTTTTCCACAAATCTGCTATTTTGCAACAAAGTTTCTCTCTTAGGCTCTTCATAACGCCCAGATAATTTTCCTTATTTATGGCAAACTTTTTCTTTCGTAAATGTTTTTTTCTTGTAAATCTCTCTAGGCGGATTCTTCTTTTCTGACATGGTATGCTATTCATGCTATCCTTTGTTAGCTTTAATTTATCTTTAAATTTATTTATATAAAAATTTTTGTTCTGTTGGCTTCATGAAGCAAATTAAATGTTACATATTTACTTTCCCGGATTTTCTCATACATACAGAAAAATGTATACTACACTATTTTAATTGCGTTAAAGCGCAGGGTTCAAATTTTCAAAATCTTCAAAATGCATTTCCATGATTAGTTATGGGATAAAAATGACGTAGGCTTCTTGTACAAATATGATCAAACAGTTCCCGGAACAAATGGCAGGTGGTACTCTTAGTCAACCGATCCAAAATATGTGAATAACATTCCTACCAAAATTGTATCGTCATTACTTGACATCTGTAAAAGTTACACCGTCTGGGGTCAACTTACCTCTGCACGTGTGTTCGATTTTTTACAGTTTTAGAAATGCATTTGAATTTGCAACAATGAATTTGTGTTAAATTTTCTGTTAATAACGGATGCAATGGTGCGAAATGTTGGAAACTGGTTCGGTAATGATACTCTAAAGAAAACAACCGTTTACAAGTAGCATGAAGAAGAGATCGTGAGTGTAAGGAGGATGACGAACGAAGTAGCAGGCCGTCGACATCAAGCAAGTTAGCCATCAGTGAGCTGGCAGAGGACTGGAACATTGCTTTTCGTTCAGAATAGTGTAGTTAATGATTTGGGTTTACGCCGTGTTGCTGCAAAGTTGGTCCAAAGTTGGTCCAAAGCATCTGAATTTCATGCAAAAAAGGGACCGCGTCGATATTGCCAAATACATGATTTTCAAGGCAGAATCCGACCCAATATTCATGAAATGCATCATTACTGAAGACGAGTACGAAGCGTCATTATTACTATCTACTACATTACAATCAATCAGGGGCGTGAGTGGAGGGCTCCGAACACAAAAAAAAAAAACACGCGTTTTCAGAAAAAAAAAATAGTACATAGTAAGACTAAGGTCTTTTAATAGTACTTCTACAATATTATAAACAACTGGAATATTTTTAACATACAAGTTTCTTAATCTAAATTATACACCAGTTCATTTACGAATCAATCCAATATATTTAACTTAACTATAATAATAAGAAGAAGAGAACCAATAGGAAAAGAAAAGAAGGATTTAGAAAAGAAAGAACAAAAGTAGTAATAGAGAATGTAGAGAGAAATTTAATGCAATCAAACACTTTTCAAGTAATTATAGACTTGTGCCCTGAAGTTAAATCTGTTAAGTCCAGCCTTCACAGTGTCGGATAATAAGTTCCACACTTTAACAGAGCTAATGAAAAATAATCTAGATGATGGTAGGTAATTAAATTTTGGAACGATGAATTTGTTGCGTCTGCGAGACCTTACTGGTATCAACTTCTCTGTCAGATAGGGAGGAGACTTGAATAATGTAAGTTTGCACAACAAATGCAATTTCTAGCAGACAAATAACTATTAAGGCAACAGCCCAGTAACCTTGATCGTCATGCAGAGATATGGTCATATCTGCCAATCCCCTATACATACCGCGTGGCGTTATCAAATGCCACATTAAGTGTATAGCAAGATGTGGAGTCGAGTTTGCTGTATACCACCTCTGAGTACGTAATGAGAGGCATAATTAGCTGGAGAACTAATTTGCGCCTCGTTTTCTCTGGCGTGAATGTTGCAGAGACTCTCAACTTACGCAATGTAGCATAAATACTCCCCACAACCCTATTTATATGGTCAGCACAGGTAAGTTTTGTGTTGAGAATGAACCCCAAATTTTTTACCTTATCCATAAAGGTAAGGAAACTTGTGCCTATCCACAATTTAGGGATATTGTCATCATGCACAACACTATTACATATAGGTAAGACATATGACTTTGACGCGTTCAGACATAAAGAGTTTTCATTAGCCCATACAGAAATAGCAGACAAATCGCTGTTTATTTTGAAACATAAATCTTCAACGAGACCAATCCGACTGGACAAGTACAATTGTATATCATCAGCATACGCATGGACATTCACATACTGACAAACGTTAAAAACATCATTGACAAAAAGACTGAATAAAAGCGGACCAAGGATAGACCCTTGCGGAACACCAGTGTGTACGTATGTATCTAGACTGAGATGTTGATTTACTGGTCTTGACCTTCTGCGTTCTGTCTACAAGGTAGCTGGCCATGAGCTTCACCGCACTGTCTTTGAAGCCGAAATAGTGTTTAAGCTTCAAACATAACAATTTCTGATTCACTGAGTCAAATGCTTTAGAAAAGTCAAGTAAGCAAGGTAGAGTCAAGTCTCCATTGTCAAAACTAATTCTAATGTCGTCCAGTATTTTAACCATTGCAGTCTAGCAACTGTGACTTTATTTGAAGCCAGATTGTAATGGAGAGAGTAGACGATTGTTCTGTACAAATGATGAAATTTGCGTGGCCATCAAGTTTTCGCAAACTTTGGAAAATGTGGGCAGTATGCTGATAGGTCTATAGTCACCATCATAAATAGCATATATAGCCTTTTCCATACTGCTGGGAAATATGAACTAGTCAAGCAATGGTTTATTATATGGGTAAGGGGTCCTATTATATATTGGATGACTATACGGACGAATTTTAGCGAGATACCATCGTCGCCTACATCATTAGACTTTATTTTGAATAAAGCTTTCAGGACATCTACCTCACTAACTCTCTCATAAATTGAAACTGTTCTTTTAGAGTAGCAGAGGTGAGGACTCTTTTAAAATAGGAGCACAATTTGTTTTCTTACCAACACTAATGAAGTAGTCATTAAGTTCATCAAGGTCAATCTCACATTCGGGACTGTCCACGAATTTTAAATTTTTTTAGGTTGCGCCACAGTTCTCTTGTTGGAAGTGACGGATCAAGTTTTGAGTAACTGTAGCAACGCTTCGGTTGTCGTACAGTACAGCACAAATTTTCGCCTGAAGGTCAGACGGTTTATAAGGACTATTATTTGGGTGTTAAAACACGTTTACATGAAACAATTCATCCAAAAAGAGAGAATTTGTAGGAACTCAACTCGTTCATTTTGCACCATGATAACGCACCGTCGCACAGGGCCATCTTTATCTTCGAATTTTTGACCAAAAATGAAACGGATATCATCCAGTAGCCATCGTGAAATTCACCTAATATGGCTCTTTGCGATCTTCCTTTTTTCTATTTGATCGGGTCAAAAAACCATTACGGGGAACCACTTCGGCGTTTTAACAGCCATTAATACCGAAAATTGAGTTCCATGGCTTAATACGATTTTGCTGAAAATGATTTCACGTGAAACTAAGAAAAGTCCCTTCTTGATTTTGTTAGTACCTTATTAAAACTTTTCAACAAGTTCTGTTTTACTGTTAAGGTTGAAGATTTTTTTAAATACATATATTAAGTTTATATATAATACAATTTTAAAAACTTCAAGGGTAACCTTATTTAAAAATATTGCTGTCTTGAACACCGCTCATTTACTAATCATCTTGTGTAGATTTTTGCGAATAACCTCAGGGATTTCTTCTAACAAGATGAAGAATGTAAAATATTATATAATTAAAAATGTTCGTCCAAACTAGCTTTGAGCTTTGTTGCTACCAACCTATTTTGTCTTCATCGAATTATTAAGACTTCTTTCACCGACTACCAAATCATGGACTACATTAGAATGTTGGCTTACCAATTAAGATAGTCTAATTCGAAGTCTAATTCATGACACCGTACTTTTAAAAGAAAATAGTGGGCTATGTAACTCTAAGCAGAATTATAATTGTTGACTTCAATAAATCAGCGCAAATGAAAAGGACCTTGATTAAAAAAATTATAACCAGGACATACGTTATATTGCATTGATAAAAAGTGTTCATTAACTTGAATTTTTCTTACTCTTATATTAAAAAGCTTAGATAATTATATTCTCCCACCTACACAAGTTGTTAATTACAAAAAAAAAAATAATAATTTCTAAAAATCAGTATTTTCGGTCCTTAAATTAAAAACTTAATATACATTACAGATCTAGTGAATTTTTACAAACTTGACACTTGTAAGAAACAAAAGGGCGAGCCGAGTCCATTAAAGAAATTTTCTATTTACCCAAAATATTTATTTATTAGCTCTATTACTTATTTATATTAAACTTATTAACAAGAGAACATTAGAAGATTATTTAGTTAAAAGGTCGTTCAAGCACTGCTGCTACAGAGTTCTGGCGAAGCAAGAAAAGTTAGACTAGATTAGATTATACAATATTTGTGGGGCGTTGGACAGGTCCAAGCACTCAGTCAAAAATAACATTGTATAGGGTTGTTCAATAGGTGCGCTTCAACTTTTTTCCGATAGGGAGGGCGAACGACGCAATATTTTTTATTTTTCGCTTGTCATTTGTAAACTTCATTAGTATACATTTCACCATGGAACGCTACACACTTGAGCAACGATTGCAAATCGTGCAAATTTTTTATGAAAATAATCGTTCTGTTGCTGCTACTTTAAGAGCATTACGGCCATTTACGGTCCATTTAACAAGCCGTCCCGTTTTGGGGTTATGTGAAGTCATTGGTCTACAGTAGCAAGCCGGCGACGATTTGTGAGCTCAGAGCCAATATTGAACGCGAAATTGCTGGAATTTCGGCCGATTTATGCAAAGGAGTGGTCGAAAATTGGGTTCAACGATTGGACTTCGTAAAACGTGCACGCGGTGGTCATGCAAAAGAAATCAAATTTTATACTTAAATGTATATGTTCAATCTCAATAATAAAAAAAAAATTAGTTAAAAAAGTCAAACCGTTTGTGTTTTATTCAAAAAAGTTCAAAAGTTGAAGCGCTCTTACTGAAAGACCCTATACTACACCTGAATAGATTAAAGTGGAAGGAAAAGAGAGACAGGATAGATATCATATAGACGGTAGGGCAGTAAAATTGGTTTGAGGTCACTCTTCCGCGAATCTTTTGGGTTCATTTATGAATCTTAAGAGGTTCAGAAGAGGAAGAGTATAAACTCAATCTACACTCAGAACATCGCACCCCAATAGTCTAAGTCGGATTCTAGAAAACGCCGGACGGCTACAGAGAAAATGCTCTGCAGTGTCCTCATTCTCACGGCAGGATAGGCATATTGGGTCGTCAATGATTCCCATGATAGCCATATGCTGACCACAGGCATTGTGCCCTATGATTACACCCCACAATACTAAGTTTTAGAGTTTCCTGTTTGGCTCTTTCACAAAGCACTTGGCTACTTTGCAGGAGCCCAACTCAGACCAACCTCTTCAAGGGGTAGACCCCATGATGTCGTCTATCCATAGTTGAATCAGTGCAGAATTGACACCTAAAACGGGTCCAGGGCCTAGTGATATGCTTGCAGAGCCTTCATTAGCCAGTTTAACAGCAAAACCGTTACTTACCACAATGTCCAGGCACCCAAATAAGACAAACTTTGTTGTGTTTTGCAAAACTGTTCAGTTTTGTCTTATATTCATCGATAAATTTCGAAGAGCACCTCGGGCTCTGGGTGCAGCTTGACTGTCACTACAAATTCCAATACTACTACCCCGCCACTTTCTCTCAATTATACAGTACGCTACATTTAAGATGGCATAGACTTCTATTAAGAATACCGTAGCCATCTGTCCTATAGCGTAGGAGTACTTAGTGCCGCTACCATCGCTGGTTTTGGATCCATTGGTATAGAAAGTGTACTGAAATCCTGTTAATAGGTACTCTGGACTTAATGATTGATCTCTATCTGGGATAGAAACATCATACTTCCTACCGAAGCTAACGTAAGGCATCGATTGTTCGCTGCCATCGATAACAGTGTGCTGATCCAACATCTGATGGCATGTCGGAGAAAGGCTAATGTTTTCTTCGTTTCCCCAGACTGTACGCCGCCTTCATCGCTTTCTTTCGAATTCGAGTTCATAGCACCTGTGATAACCAAGTACACTCTTTTTTGTAGTCTGTTTAGGAGTTTTACTCTGGAATTAGCCACAGTAACCTTCCACCAGATTACAGGGGAGTATGTAATAATCAAACCTTCATCAACAAACGCCTCCGCATCATCTGCAGAATATTCTGGCCAAACGCGATCAGTAACGACGCACTGTGGAGATCAACGAACCCTTAGACAAATCAAACGCAGAAAGTGGCGATGGATATGTCACACATTGAGAAAACCACCAGATAGCATCACGAAAATGGCACTGGACTTTAACCCGCAAGGGAGCAGAGGTTGCGGTCGATAAAAAAACACTTAGAGAAGGTCGATCCTGCGTGAACTAGCAGATACCGACATCGCATGGGACGGTGCAAAAACAACTGCATGGAAGAGGCCCTATGCTTCCGAGAAGAGTGAACAAGGAAATAAATGTTATAATGGGTCCAACCAGGGTGATGTACAACAGTCACCGGACTTTTAGTGCTCGAGAGAACTTCTGCTCGACGTGCGTCTTCCAGATCATCTTACAATCTAGAATTACTCCTAAGTATTTGACCTGGGAAGACAGTTGTGCAGTGTTACTCCTTTCAATGTGGGTAGTAACGCGCTTTCCATATTGCGTTTCCTAGTAACGTAAAGTACCTTGGCTCTTTTCATAGGATTCACCGGAAGACGATGCAATTCGCACCAGTGCTTAATCTTGTTTAGAGTTACCTGCATTTTATTGCATTCAGCTTCTAGTGACCGTCCTGAGATTAGTACGCACACATCATCCGCAGAAGCTTGGGTGTATCTAATTTCCTGCAGATTATTAAGAAGAGAGTCCATAACCAAGCACCAAAGTAGGCAGAGGGTACACCGCCCTGTAGGCAGCCCTTCTGAGCACTAACTTTGGTTTCTTTCATGGAAAAATTGGAGGAGCAAATAATTACTGAGAAGATTAGCAATTTATTTCTTAAAAGAACGTTACGGCTAATTTCTTTCATACTGTTTCAATCCATTGGTACTATTGCATTTTCAAGAGCATCAGCCAACCTATACGCCAGCTAACTGGGTTGTGGATCTAAGTTAAATACCTTTTACTAGCGATTTATCTGCCATAACTTCAGGGACAGGTTACCCTCTCTATCTTCATGGAATCAGTTTGTATAAAAAATACCCCATTGCTATTTGCGCTATTACATCTTCCACGTTCCTTCGTTCTGGACAATGTGACATCCGGTGTCAATGTTCTGAACACTTTTGTTTGGATGTGAGGCACTGCTTGTCCTTTTCACTTTTAATTTTTTTATGCGTATCCTTCTTTTGAGGGAACAAAATCTAAACAAAAAATTTCATGAATTTTTAAATAAAAAAGAAATTTATTTCGGAATATGTAATATAAGTAAACGTTACCGCATTTATGCATTTCACCAGAACAAAACCCATTATAATTTTTTTTTGTAATTGCCGTGTATGTTGTTGTTTTAGCCTAAGATAAGCAAAGAAATTTTAATTTCCTTTGCTGAAATGTAATAAATTATAATAATAAGTAATATATAATATTTTATATTTTTTTTAGTTTATTTGTGGTTAGTGGAGAGGGTGAAAAATAATTTGCAGAAGTTGAGCTTTATGAGACAAGAGAGGTGTTGAGACAAAACAAATGGGAAACTAAACACATTCTAGAAAAATAAAAAACATAATACAATTATAAATTTGATTGATATGAGTTAAAAATAGTCCCAAATAAATAAGATATAAATAATTTTAAATTATGGAAATAAAAAAGTAAAGCATTTTAAATATTGAGCAGAGAGTTAGATAAAAAAAAATGAATACTTAAGCCCATCTGCAATGAAGTAAAGGCAACACATCAGCTAGCCAAACACAACAGTCACGACTTTCGAAATACATCGAAATTAATTTTTTTACCATTCAGCTGAGTAAATAGGAACTTAGACAATAATGCATATTCGTTATGTTAATAAACAGGGAAGTTAAATATAGATAGTTACAATGCCAATGTGATTTCAAACATATAAAGTACTTAGTTACAATTTATTTCACAAGGTTTTGGTTCTCACACGACCGAATTCCGTAAAAAATATAAAAAGACCAATTTTACAAATATTTTCAACAGTTAATTGCGTAAGATCATTACGAATATTTAATAAGAACTACAATATTAAGAAAAAATACAAAATATACACAAAATGAAACTATTTTTATTAGTTATCTTCACATATTTGGCTATTTCAAATGTATGTGCTGCCTCTGTGTATGAATCAACCAATGCTCCGGAGTCTTCAGAAAAATTCGACCCTTCTGATGAATCAATAGAAAATTCCGCCGAATTAGAAAAATCTTTGGAAAATGATTCTGATTACTTAGAAGAATCTAAGGATTTTAAGGAGGAGAATAGAATTGAATCTGAAGATAAGCAAGACGAGGCTGAAGGTATCACCGAGCCATATTATGGTGACGACGAAGCTGAGAGTAATGACAGCGTACAAAATACTGGACCAGAAGATTCGGTCGAAACAACTGAAGACAAGGATGAGCAGGAAGGTGATGAAGTTGATGATGAGAAACTAAGTGATGAGGATTTAACTGAAGAGGAAGGAGTGGACGCTGGCAAAGAAGACGGTGATAAAACTACTAAAGGAGGCGATGGATTAAAAAATGAAGAAGGTGAAGAAGATTTCATTGATATGGAGGATGAACATGGACACAAAGATGAAGAGAACTCAAACGAACATGGCTCATGCAAAGAAAACTTAGGTTTTGAGAGTAACTAAATCGGCGACAACGAGAAGATGATGATTGATGAAGGCAATAATGTTATAAGTAATAAGGAAATTCTAAAAGATTACAAAAGGAATGAAAAGAAGACGAAGGATAAAAAGAAATATTATGGAGACAGGATGAGAACACCGCCATATTTTCATATTCACAAGGAAAATTATCAAACTAGTTTTCAAATTCAGTTATGGAAAAAAATTCTTAAAACCGATGTTTATTCTAGAACTTATTTAAAAAATCTTTTAGAAGTGTACTTTATTATCTTTAAATTTATTTAGGTTTCACCTTATAATGCACACAAAATCCAAAAAAGTTTTTAAAAATTAAATTAAATGAAAAAACACTCGATCATGGTTTGAATTTGCATCTTAAATTTTATAACAGACCACAGCAAAAAAAGCCGAAGCAGCGGAAGCCTGTCCCATAAGAAGACTGAGGGGTAAACCCAAGCCTAAGTGGTGGACGGTTGAACTAAGCAAGCTTCAAAAAACAAGCGTGCTTCTTTTAATGAGGCAAAGAAAACACGTCTCGCAGAAGATTGGAAAAGCTATAAAGATGTTCTGAAAATCTGCCAGAAGGAAATCAGAAGTGCCCAAAGGCCATCTTGGAAATCCTTTTGTGAAGAGGTTGAGGGGGCAACTGAGACCTCCAGACTTCATAAGATTTTAGCGGGAAGTCCTCAAAATTGGGGACTGCTACAGAAAAGTGATGGCACTTTCACTACAACCAGTAAAGAGTCTTTAGAACATTAACTCGACACTCATTTTCCAGTCAATTACTGCAGCACTCACTAATCTTGGGATAGCGCCGGGCTTGGTAGGCTTCATTGGCAAAATGCTAAATAGCAGAATCATTGAAGTGAAACTAGGAGAATCGGTACTCAGGAGATTGGTAAGTAGAGGTACACCGCAAGGTGGAGTCCTCTCACCGTTTTTATGGAACGCAGTTGTAAATAAACTTCTGTTAATATTGGAATCGGTGGGCTGTAAGCTGATAATTTACGCCGATGATGTTTTTATTGCTGTCTCTGTCAAATTTGTATCTACATTAAGACATCTAATACAAAATGCTCTAGACATACTTTCTAGGTGGGCAGAAAAGTCTGGTCTAGGTTAGGTTAGGTTGATATGGTTGCCCAGGGAATGGGCACACTTGGGCGAAGAACGATTCGTCCTTTGTGATGCCATTATGGACGGGTGAGGCGGGAGAGAAAGACCGATGGGATACAGGGAGAGGGCGGGGAGAGGTGGTGCTGGGATGGTTAGGAGCGTGCGGATTACGAACGATGACTATGTTTGCGTCGACCGCTTTATGCTGCTGATGAAATTCATCAGATTTTTAATGTCAGCGCCAGCTATATCAGCAAAGAAGGAGCCAAAATGCATAGATCTTAGGCCCGCCAGAGCAGGTGCTGAGATGATTCCACCTCATCCTCCATACATTCAGCGCAAAAAGGGCTCGAGGTGATTCCAAGTCTCACAGCATGCATTCCTCGTGCATTGTTTCCTGTGAGAAAACCCACGAGATTAGAGAGCTGATATTTTCTCAGCCTCAGAAGCTCGCCCGAGCGCCTCCAGTCCACACGTGGCCAGAAGGATTTCGCAACCTTACACGTTTGTGTACTTGTCCAGTAGACCGGAGTGAAATACGTAAATTTTTTCAAATCATATCGTAATAGCAGGGAAAAGTTGCTACATATCAATACAAATTCAGGAAAAAAAAGAAATTTCAAATCGGTTAATATCTTCCGTTCGCGCATTGCATTTAAAATTTACAAATTTTATAATAAATTGAACAAATATTCGAAAAATTGTAAGAGGTGGAAATGATGTTAGATAAAATTCATTTTTTGTAGACTATTACAACATTAGGTATAGTTTGAAAAGAAAAACGTCTACCGCTCTATCAAAGCCCCTACAGCCCCTGAAAAGAAGTGGAAAATGTCATTTTTTGTATAAATTTACGTAATTGCGGGTGGTTAGTTTCTCTATTTTAATTTTTGTATAAGTCTTCTTGAGTATATAAGTAGAATAAATTATTCCCCTCTTAGCGCGCCCACTAACCACACTATCTTAAAGAAGTTTTGTACAGCTCTTGGCCCGCCCTTTTTGGACGACTCAGAACTCACCGCGTGAAGGTGACTGTACTACGAGTTCCACCCACTCCCTTCCCAACCAACCAACCAAAGATGAAAAATTATTTATTCGGGAGTGGCAAAGTCTGCTTTAGTGTCAAATTAAGGCATAACTGTACGAGAAGTGAGTGCTGCTCTTATAAACCCATCACGTCTCTCGTTCCCATACACTTTTGAGGACGCTTGAGTTACTAGTTTTACGCAACGCTCCACAGCTTGCATATGGCATGGAATATTTGTTAAATCTATGGTTAATTTAGGTTTTTCTTTATCAGAAATTAATTGCAAGATATCTTCAGAAGAAAGGATGTCTAAAATTGGGGGGCAGGTAAGTTTCATTTCAGACCAATTAATTAACTCAAAATATTCATTTGCTTCAAAGTTCAGTTTAGGAACCAAAAAGTTTCTAATATTTTTGTCTACTACTCAATGCTGAAAGTGCTATGTATAAAAAGGGAGCTCGATCTTTAATCATTTACAACTTCTACAAGTTTTCGTAAATCAGCTAGATTTGGGATAAAATTTGTAAATTTTAAATGCAATGCGCGAACGGAAGATATTAACCGATTTGAAATTTCTTTTTTTTCCTAAATTTGTATTGATATGTAGCAACTTTTCCCTGCTATTACGATATGATTTGAAAAAATTTACGTATTTCACTCCGGTCTATTGTCCAGCGCTCGCTGAGTTGGTGCGATGCCCATCTTTCCAGGAGCAGACCGCAGGTAGTCAGGGGGATCCCAATGCTCTCCCTTCGCGGGGAAATCACCTCGCATGTCCCTTGTCTGGTCTAGGAGTCAACCCAGACAAAACACAACTCATATTATTTACTAGGAAACACAAAATCCAATTATGCTCAAGGGGGAAGCTATTGTGATTTCGGAAGAAACCAAGTACTTGGGACTAAACATAGATAGGAGACTGACTTGGAAGTCAAACATCTTAGAAAGAGTCAGGAAAGCGAACCTAGCTTTTTATGCCTGTAAGAGAGCTTTAGGTAAGACCTGAGGAATTAAACCTAAGGTTGCTCATTGGCTTTACACTGCTGTCGTCAGACCCATTCTTTTATATGTTGTCTGGTGGTGTGCTATGCAGAAAAAAACCTATTTTAATTTATTGAATAAGGTGCAGAAATCAGCGGAATTAGCAATATGTGGCGTCATGAAAACCACGCCATCCATGGCTTTGGACATCATACTACATCTGTCACCCCTAGATCTCTTCTGCAAATACTCAGCGGCCTGCTCCGCTTTAAGGCTCAAAGCGAGCTCACAATGGAGGACTGTCACACATGGACATTTAAACATCTTAGACTCCTACACGGATATACCCAGTGACTGTGCTTATCACCCTCCCATTCTTTACTTCGAAAGGAATTTCCTAATGAAAATCCCTTCTAGACTGGAATGGCTTGAAGAAGATCCAACACCCAACACACCCGTTAAGATCAACACGGACGGATCCAAAATGGACACCGGTGTAGGATCAGGGTTATTTTGCGAAGAGCTTTCTATTAGTGAATCCTTTAAATTACCGGATCACTGTAGCGTTTTTCAAGCGGAAATAAACGCTATTCATGAAGCCTTAAAATGGTTAAAGATAAACAGAACATCATCAACGGATATCTGCATTCTATCAGACAGCCAAGCTGCCCTACGAGCCCTGGATGCATTCCAAACAACATCAAGGGGTGTCTTACGTTGTCGTCAATCTCTAAATGAGATGGCCAAACAATATGGTATAATCTTATGTTGGGTTCCAGGCCACAGAAATATACCAGGGAACTGTAGGGCAGACCAACTTGCAAGAGAAGGTAAAAGTATGCCAGACATAAGTAATTTTATGGAGATATTTCTCGCAACTTGTAAGCTTCTCATTAAGGACGCATTAAGCAGTTCTGCAAATCAAAGATGGATTGGCGTTAACAACTGTGAAATTGCTAGGCAAACATGGCCAAGGCTAAATTTACGTCTGTCCAAGAGTATTATAAAACTGAATAGACTTCAAATCAGGACCTTAGTAGGGGCCCTCACAGGGCATTGTCTCATAGGAAATCATGCAGAGAAATTAGGCGTATACACGCATGATTTCTGTCGTAGCTGCAGAAATGAGGAGGAGTTGGAAACAATTCAACACCTTTTTTGCACATTCCCAGCTCTAGCCAGAAACAGGAACCGATTTTTAAAATCCTACTTCTTAACGAATATAGATAATCTATACATCTTAGATATCAACAAACTTTCACGCTTTGTCAAAAGCTCAGGATGGTTTAATACTCGTATGGAGAGGGCAATGTAGCCCAGCCCCGCGGCCCACAACGGACGCATTTCGTGGCTAAGTGGCATCGTTGTTTCTATGTGCGATGCGGCTGCCAAACCTAACCTAACCTAACAGCAAAAATTGGGCTCTAACACCAGTTCGCACACGTCGATTTGACTACGCTAAGACGATTACCGAACTTAGTGGACAAAAGATTGCTTGTTTGATGGATTGTATGACATGGTGCACCATTAAGTTTGAATCAAAGATCGTCTGTAATAGAAATGACAAAGCTCCAGTCCAAAGGATTCACCAAACTCTCACTCCATAATCACGAGGGGGATTCTCGATCCCTAGATCAGGAAATTTAAGGGAGCCCGGTGATCTAGAACTGGAAAATGTAGGATATTTTTAGGATTTATTTTACAATAAAAAAGGAAAAACGATATTTAATTTTTTTAGGCTTTTTATTTAAGTTCTTTTATACACAAAAATTATTTTTTTTTTTTTTAATTTAAAAAATGGCGCTGAAGTCGACCTTCTAGAAAAATTTGACCTGAACGGTGTATGGATAACACCTGTTTATCTGAAATACAAAAACTAAAAACAAAAATTAATCAGTATGGCTGTAGCTATGTCCCCTACTAAAATGAAAAAAAAAAAAACAAAAACAACTTTTACAAAAGGGCGCGGTATTGAATTTGACACTCTAAAAATCGAATTTTTTTCAGTTTTTTAATCAAAAAAATACGCCATTGATGTTGTGAACCACATTTTAAAATTTTAGGCGATTTGGTTGAATAGTTTTTTTTTTTTTTTGACAACAAGAAAGTAGTTTTTTGACAACAAAAATGCAGTTTTGAGATAATTGAGTTTAAAGTTTTGAGAGTGGATGTTTTCCACTGATGCAGCTGCGTGAAGAATCGGAATGTACCTGCTAAAATGGCTGTAGAATCGAAAATACTGGAAATATCCTTCCAAAAATTTTACAGAATATTCTTAAAAGCCTATACTTTTGAAATATCAAAAAGAACATACTAGCATAGGTTCCGTATATCATATTTTTTTCAATAAACCCACAACGAAGAAATTGATTATTTTGGAAACAAGTTGGCAATATTATCCCACTTTGTTTTAGCGCATAAGTTGCATGCTCGATTCGCGGTGTAATTGAATGGAATGGTAGTACTGGCGGACCACACACATCTTCAGCATAGAGCTGGAGACAAAGCTGCAGAATTTACTCATCGAAAACACATTTTGTTGAATAATATAGAAAATATCGATATGCGACCGAAAAAAACCCAATTTCGAAAATAAGCTCAATTCGAAGTCCACGGTAGATCCACGTTGAATTGATTTTAACAGAATGCACAAAAAATTACGGCTGATGAACAGAAGTGAATCAATTATTTTTGACCAAAAAGAGCACTGAAGATCAATCACCCTTCAATAAACACATTTGCAGATCCTGTAAATTACGGGGCGTACAAATATTGTTATTTTGATGGACATTAACCCATCTCTCTTTTTCAATCGCTTAGCTTTACTCTGTACACTGGTAGAACAAAAAGAGCCTGTCTTTTTGTACAAATGAACTTTCAAACTTAAGGCAAATACTCATGAAGGGCTTATTAGTTAGATGGAAATTGCACTTTATTGGAACAATCTTTGTTCATACGATAAAATAGTTGTCGCAATTTTTTAGAGGTGAAGAAGCATAGATGGAAATAAAAGACAGAAAAATGTTTTTAATATCCATAAGAGTAGGTTTCAGAGATTATTCTATTCCTTTAAAATTTGAATATGTTGCGCACCAAATGGAGATTTTTCTGATTTTTTGGAATTATAAAGTAAACGAGGATAACTTTCAAACGTGGCCGGAACCTGAGTCTTTAATAATGTATTACAAAGTCAAACTAATCTAAAACCAACAGAGATGGTCAATCGTAAAAATAAATATAATTTCAAATGTTTACAATATATAGGGAAATAGGAAAGAAGAAGAGCCAAAGTTGAACCAAACTTATCTTCGGCAAAGGGAACAACCTTTATATGTTTGTATAAGCCATACAAATGTAATTTAAGTGGAATATTGAGGACTTATACAAACATCGAAATGGGTAAAGGGGGGATCGGGGACTTTTTACCTCGGGCCCGGAGTTCTCAGAGGGGCCCGGACTCGAGAGTAATTCCGAATTATATGAAGTAGACATAATTGGAAAGGGCCCGCATTTGCAATTTTCCCCCGGGGCCCGGATATGCTCTCTACGACCCTGTGTATACCTATATATCGGGTGTTTTTTAGCTACATTAGAACTTTCGATATCGATAAGTATGGTTTAATAGCTGAGGATGATAAACCGTATTGTCATTTCTCTTCAGTAAGGTTTCGTAAGTCATCGTGAATCATTTAACGCTAGAACAACGGAACCAAATTGTGGAAATTTACATTGAAAAAATAAATCTGTTCACGAAGTTCATAAGGCAAAGTGTTGAAGAAGACGTTGAAATGCCGATTCGTCGTCGTTCTGAACTGGTTGTCCTTGCCCCTCGGCTTAGTGGAAAATTTTACGGATCTTTGCTTACGTGCCTATGAAGAACAGTATTTGCAAGACTATTGTTTGCACCCCATTTTTGCTCATTGGGAACATTTAGATTTATTATTCAGATTTATTTGAAAAAGCAATCAAAAATTGGACTGAGCTAATGGACCATGTATCTTGTAGCGGTCATATGTCGGACATTATATTCAAAAAATAAAGCGATGGAATTAATTATCAGATTATAAGAAAAAAATTCATTCCAACAATATTTATGCTTTTTATAATCATTTCAAGTTCTCAAGCTCTTCAAAAACACCCTTGATATACATATAATTAGAATGGCAAATCAATATAACTAATAATAACTATTTATTGTAAAGGCAGACATTAAGTATGACAGAGAATATTAATATCTGTAAAGCTGGTGGCCGCCGTAGCCGAATGGGTTGGTGCGTGATTACCATTCGGAGTTCACAGAGAGGTCGTTGGTTCGAATCTCGGTGAAACACCAAAATTAAGGAAAACATTTTTCTAATAGCGGTCGCCCCCCGGCAGGCAATGGCAAACCTCCGAGTGTATTTCTGCCATGAAAAAGCTCCTCATAAAAATATCTGCCGTTCGGAGTCGACTTGAAACTGTAAGTCCCTCCATTTGTGTAACAACATCAAGACGCACGCCACAAATAGGAGGAGGAGCTCGGCCAAACACCTAACAGAAGTGTACGCGCCAATTATTTTTTTTTTTAAAGCTATTTGCAAACACGAAACCATATTTTAGAACCTACCTCTTTCTTTAGCAGCTATTTGTGAAAACTCAAAGCAGAAGAAGTTTTTACATACACACCAGAAATCCAGAGTATTCAGTTAGAAGAAAGTTCTGATGGAGCAACAAACAGTGGTAATATTCCGTACATCTGGCATAACTGACCTCGGTGATACGAGTAGCAGAGATAAAAAAATGAAATGTCAAACGAACCAATAAACATAAATGCACAGGTGAATACACGGAAGTCAACTTCGTTTATAACCCAGATGTTTCGTATATTTACTATATATAATATCTATTGGTATATTTGTACACATAAACCGGAAAAATACATACGTTAGGTGTAATATGTTTACAAATTTATTCATTGGGCATAAAAGTAGCGCAAACAAAATTAAATACTACAACCACAAAAATCCATGTGAATAATGAAGGTTATGGATAGAGTAAGCATATTAATTAAAAATGAACGTTAAATGTTTCACAATTTCTTGTTGCTTGCCGTAAGCTTGGCTACCTGTCTCATAAAAAATTGCAAAAGAAACCGAAATCTATTACTTCGTATAAAACAACCCAAATACGCCGCAATAAGATAATAGTTCAAGCTGGAACTTTGAGAGTATAAGTTCTATGAGGATGGCTCCGAAGGTGCCAATTGTATTTTTAGCCGTGTTTGTGTTTGTAGCTTTAGCAAGCACCAGCATCAATGCGGCAGAAACGAAAACTCCAGAAGTCGCTTCAGAAGTTGCTACAAGCTCTCCATCTGAAGATGGTGATGATTATTCCGGTGATAGTAATGAGGATCCCGAAGGCGATACCAACAATCCATCTGAAGAGGCGGGTGAGGGTAACGATAACACAGATGTTGATAATCCGGCAGATGCTGAGGATTACAGTGATAATGGTGATGACGGCACGACAGGAACTGGAAATGGTAGAAGGCGGAGGAAGAAAGGAAAAACTGGGGCACAGCGTGGCAACAGAAAAGGCAGAAGTGGATCTAAAGGACGTGTAAAGCGTAATGGACAGAGTCGAGGACAAGGTAAAAGAAAGCAGCGTGGTGCAAATCGCCGACGTAATGGAAATAGGGGCGCTAAAAGACCACAACGCAGTAAAAACAGAAATAATAGGGCGCCCAAAAGAAGAAAGAAGGGAAGAAAGGGCTAAGTTTCAAATCATTTAACGAGATCTGTTAATATTGCGAGAGAGAAAATACATATTTAATTGATTTTAATAAATTGAATTAAATCAATTCATCGCACTCGCGTTTGATTTGCTTTAACATTCGGTTGGCCAATTCTAAAATGTTCGCGTGCGTTTACAATCAACTGATCTACAGTTAGTAACATATATAAGTATACAGGAGCCTGATTTATGGAATTGTTTGACGCTAACACTTTCCTTAATATGTAATCAAAATATTTTACAGATGGTAATTGTGTACTAGGGTAAGCTTTCATATGCGCCTTAATTTAGCTGTAAATTTAAGGTACAGTTATCCACGCTTTGCTTTGTTTGATGCCAGCGAAATTTATGTCCCAAAAGTTAGTATACAGCAAACGATTGTTCAGTTAGCATAACATTTACTTTTACGTATTGATTAAAAAAGTTAAAGCTATTAAAAGGAAATAATTAAAGTGAGTATAAAAATTTAGGGAACTAAGTTTTGTATTCATTTTTGCGACATTTTTAGTAATGGCACCAAGAGGAACAGAGCTTTCCGACGATTTAAAAAAACTGATTATAAAATATCGCAAGGAACATAAATCATTGCGCAAAATCGGACGTTTGATAGATAGGAGTTTTACTACAGTTCAAAAGATTGTGAATAAATATAAAAGTGCGAGAAGCATCACTAATAAAGAGCGTTGTGGGCGTCCGCCGTTCTTAAGTCTCAGAGAAAAAGCTTAGTCGTACGGAAAATCAGGACAAACTCCAAAATAAGTGTCCCCAAATTGAAATTTGAAGTTGAAAATGAGGCTGGAAAATAATTTATCACCGCAACTATTCGCCGGGGTTTGCATAGTGCTAGTTATCATGGGAGCAATGTTAGGAAAAAACCCTTCGTGAGTAGTGTCAATCGGAGTAAACGGATTTCATTCGGAAAATATCATGAAAAATATGACCAAACGTTTTGGAACCAAGTCATATTTTTGGCTGAGTGTAAGTTCAATATCTGTGGATCTGATGGCCGCTATGAAATTGGGCCTTGGAGGAACGTTTATCTTCCAGCAGGATAATGACCCCAAGCACACATCCAACATTGTACAAGAGTGGCTGTTTTACAAAGTGCGAAAACAGCTGAAAACACCGCCACAGCTCCCGCATACCAACCCAATCGAATATTTATGGGAACATTTAATGCGGCAAATACGTAAACATCCGATTAGAAATAAGCAACAACTGAAAAACGTGCTTCAAGAGGAATGGAATAAAATACCACCAGCTGTAACTGAAAACTTGGTGAAATCAATACCATCACGACTTAGAGCGATTGTAAAGTCTAATGGTTATCCTACCAAATACTAGGATTTGATTTAATTATGTTTTTGATTACACAAATTAATAATATGATGAACTGTATACTTACTTTTCAGACATGAATTTTTAAAAAGTTTAATATAAAAAGCTATAATTTTGTTCCTTTTTTTAATTTTGCCATTATTTGGATTAAATATGATTTTTGTATTTCATTCATGTAAATAAAACACAATTTTGTTAAAATATTAAATTAAACATTGGTAAGACGCAAGCTATCTTTTTCACTAGAAAAAGAAGTCATTGTTTTATACCAAGTACAGGTTTGAAATTAGGTAGTTATGATATCCCGTGGGCCAATACCGTACGATATCTGGGGGTGATTTTTGATAAAAAAGTATCTTTTTGCGATCATGTAAATTTGGCGATTAAAATGTTATATCCCCTAATAAATAGACGCTCAGGCTTAATTGATGAAAATAAGCTAATAATTTATAAGTCTATATTTCAGCCAATAATATTATATGCCTGTCCAGCCTGGAGTAATATCGCAAAGTCACATGTTAAGAAACTGCAAATCTGCCAAAATAAGGTACTCAAAATGATGCTACGACTCCCATGGCATTTCTCCACCAGAAAGCTTCATGATGAATCAAAAACTAAGATTTTGTCAGATCAAATACAAAATTTGACTAAAAGATTCAAAATTCGTTCCAGTTTTTCGGACAATCTACTAATAACTGAACTTTCTTAATGTTCAATTAGGCCCTGGTACTTAAATGCGTACAGATTAACCCTAGCTTGTAAGATGTATAGCGGAGGTTTTTCATAGTAGTTTTTTCCTTCGAAAAAAAAGAAAAAATCGGTTAAAAAACCAAACCTGTGATAAATATACAAATATAATGATGTAGAATTAAGATTTATATCATATTCTGTAAATTGTGCGATAACATAAATTTTGTAACGTTTTCTACTTAATAAACTCTTATCTATTTTGTTATAACTTAGGTCGTATGAAGGAATCGATTGGTGGAAAATTGAAAACGTGTTCGGTGTATACTTACTTCTGTTACTAACTGTATATAAATAAATAATTTCAAAAGTTGTGAATGTGAGTGAATTGCTGATAATTTGTATATTATCATATTAAAAATTGTATTTAAATATTATTTGGAAAAGGAAAGAAAACTAAAAATTTAATGGCTTAAAAAGGAAATTTTGTTTTTTGGTTTTTTTACTTTATATAAAATAAACTTTAACTTTTCATATAAAATAAAGTAATAAAATTTATTGTCAACTTACTAATGAAAAAAAGCATGAAAAATCGGTATAAATATATAGATTAATTGCAAGACTTAGCTTTAGTTGAAAGCTATTTTGTTCTTACCAAACCTTTCAAACAGTCGAATAGTCGATGATAAAATTCAATGGGATGCACAATTAATATTTTTTTATCTATATATATAAAAATTAAGCCGAAAAAAAGTGTGCATTTGTCTCCGGTAATCTCAGCAACGCGTGTAAGGAAAACAATGAAAGTTTCACACATTGTTGGTGTTGCTTTGGCAAAGGTTTCTGTGAAGTTTGGTTGAAATCCGATAACGCGTGTGTGTGCGGTGCGCCAATTAAGTGAGTGTGTTTTTGCTATTTGCCGCACGTATTTTTTGTACCGCACATAGCATTCATTAGAATTGAATACATTTTGGTCGTGTGTTTGATTGGGCCGATTATTATGAAATTTGGTATATATAAATATTTTTCCACGGTCTCGAGATATAACCGAAAAGGTGGACCAAGGTACCCTTGGATGTGTTTGAACAATATGGGTATCAGATGGAAGCTGTTGATGAAAGCTTTTAAGTGAAGTAATTTTTACTGCCCGTTTCCGGGATAAAGAAAGGAGATGGAGCTGGAGATGGAAGAGGAACAGGAATAGCTACAGGAAGAGGAAGAGGAATACCACTTATTATTAAAAATTAAAAAAAAAAGTCAAAAGAAATTTTAAAATGTTACATATCCGCTTATTATATAAACGTTAATCTGAAGTCAGTTAATGTGAAAAATTCATTGTATCATTGTTGGCGTGATTGGTGATCGTTTCCTTAATTTTTTGCAGAAAGTTTATGCTAATATGAGATATTACCTATATCATTCATATATTTACGTATTACCTGTCTACTCACAAATATACGGTTGAAGCAAATATATGTCAGTTTTTTTACTTCGCCTGGAAAGGTTTATAAAAATTTAAGAAGAGTAAATAGAACTTATTTTATATCAGACTTCACGCAAAAAAGTCATTTGCACCTGAACACATAGCTGGGTTAAAGCGGGGGGGGAATAGAACAGTTCTCTTCTCCTTCTCCGCTTTTTCGCACACGTAATTGTATGGGATGAGTGCACAATGGCACATAAAAAGTCACTGGAAGCGCTTGATAGGACATTACGAGATTTACGTAGTAAAAATGAAATGTTTGGTCGTGCCTTAGTGCTGCTGGCAGGTGATTTTAGACAAACACTGCCTGTTATTCCTCAAGCTACTGTAGCAGATGAATTGGTGCATGTTTGAAATCATCATATTTGTGGAGACATGTTCAAACACTCAAACTAACTACAAATGTACGTGTTCTAATGCAAAATGATCCATCAGCTGCTGAATTTTCACAGCAACTATTGGATATTGGAAATGGCAAAGTTCCTGTCGATAGTTTAACTGGCTTAATAACTTTACAACCAAACTTTTTTGAAATAAGTCAAACCAAAGAACAGTTAATTCAAAGTATTTTCCCAAATGTGCCTCAAAATTACAAAAATCATTATTGGCTTAGTGAACGAGCCATCATGGCTGGCAAAAATAAAGATGTGAATGAAATGAATGCGGCTATTTTGGCTAACATACCAAGTCCAGAACAAACATATCGATCCGTTGACACTGTTACAAATCAAGATGGATTACCGCCACACATGCTAAACTTGAAAATAGGAGCACCGATTATTATGTTGAGAAACATAAATCAACCACGCCTATGTAATGGTACTCGATTAACAGTTAAGAGATTGATGAATAACGTCATTGAAGCAACAATTTTGAATGGAAAACACTCTGCTGAAGATGTTTTAATACCGCGAATACCATCGGATATGCCGTTTGAATTCAAACGTCTACAATTCCCTGTTCGCCTGGCATTCGCGATTACTATTTATAAGTCACAAGGCCAAACTTTATCAATTTGGGGTATTGATTTAGAATACCCATGTTGTTCTCATGGCCAACTTTATGTTTCATGCTCAAGAGTTGGTAAGCCATCTTTATTGTTCATTTATTCAACAACGCATGGAAAAACGAAGAATATTGTAAACCAAAAAGCATTACAATAAAAAAAGTAATAAAGTAAATCACATCAAACGTTTTTTAATTGCTACTACTATTTAAAACTTCTTTCATTACTATTCATGCGCGAGAATTTTTATAAAATACACACAGTATTTTTCGGCTTAATTTAATTAATTAATCTAGATTTTTTTAAAGACGACCAGCGGAACGGGCGGGTTTTCGCTCGTTTTGTATATATTTTCCTATGTATTTTATTTGTTTTCTATAAATATACGGAAAAACACTTACTTTTCCCTTTTATAGTGCTTAAATTTTATGTTTTGATGTTGAGTCAAATTGACATTTTTCGCCATGGACTGATGAGTGTTAAGAATACACCCAATACATTTTTCGTAATATATTCGAATGACCATCAAGACATTTCATTACATTTTTGTTAAAATTGAAAGTAAACTTCAATAGACCCGTTTATCCTAAAAAGCCATTAATGATAATCATAAGGTAGTTGCAAGTTATCTGAATATTAGAAAATAATTAATATAAATTTGCGGACTCCAAATCAGCAAAATTCAAAAATACGACAAAATTAAAGAAAGGGTGGAATTCTACTATTTTTTTTTATGTTTTTTAATCCCTGCTTAATACCGTGAGCTACAAGTCCATTCATACCATAGGTCCGTGCATTGTTTTTTAACAATATTCACACTGTTTTTTATGTTATATCATACACAGATGTTTTTTACATATAACGCAGGACAAAGTTTACAAAATATATCTATAGCAATTCTTGGTCACTTTAAACTTGCTAAAATTCAATAATTTTTGAACTGTATACCTTAAAGTTTAGTGAAAGTTCTGATTAACAATTTTTAAATTAAATTAATCAAAATTGAACATTTGTTGGTTTTTAAACACTCTGTACAAATTTTGATATTTAAAAAAAAATTTTACTTAAAACAATTTTAATGCCTTTGTTGATCGTAGAGGCAGAGCGAAGAAAACTCGATCAAGGATTTTAGTTAGCCTTTTGTTCATAGGTTTGCTCCAAAAAGGAGCTTCAAAATACACGCATCCTAGGCGTAATATTTAATGACGACCTGTTTAACAAAAAATAGAAAACTCCGGATTCCACTTAAATCAATTAAATTACCAAGAAGCAGATGCAAAACAGTCCGTGCGCATAACCCATATCTGTATGTATATTTGAATACATTTAATAACATAATTATGTATGTTGCCGCAACATTGCCGACAGTTTCACCATACTAATAAAATAATATGTTTTGCTTGCTGTCAGTTATGGCATCACTTGCTTCTTTAAACCAGCAGGACGTCCAGTACTCAATTTGTAGTCAATTCATTCTTGCAAGCGTTTGACATTCATAGTCAATTGAGTAACTGTCATGGTGGGCACGTGCCGCCACAAATGTCACACAGCAGCAACGAACGTCAGTAGAGCAAATTAAGTTTATTCATGTAGCATATTTAAAGGGGCGAGTTAAAATTGGCGATGCACGTTCTGTAAAAAATTTGTATTTTGTTTTTACTTATTTATTTAAATTTACGATTACAAAAACCTTACGGACTAGATACAAACAGATATTTAATTAAATTTATTTCAAGTCTTGGAATGCAAAGTATTCATGCAGACCACACAGCTAGCATTAATCTAAGTGTGGTTCAAGCTTAAAATGAGGACAAATATTAAATACATAGGGTAAGATTAAATAATAAAGCATTTAACTGAAGTAGGACTTGATTGCGTTAAATCCAATTCAAAAGCATGGAAGAATAAGTTTAGCTCAAAACAGTTTCTGGATATGAGAGCGTTGGCCCAATAGCTATCATACTTCTAGGAAAAGCAAGAAATCCAAACGGCGAAGAACTCTATGGGGAATATTAAAAGCAATATTTTCTTAAAGAGGAAGGCAGTCGATAAAGGCAGATATGTTGTTGACCCATTAGAAATCAAATGAAAAGAACACATGGACCCATTTTTGAAACACAAAATCAAAGAAAAAATAATATAAACATAATTTCCAGGAGATTACAGGAGTGTACTCAAATGAATACCGCTTAAGTATGAACATACTTTCTCGACACAAAGTGCTCCTTGGCGCCGCACTCTTGAATAACAAAAGACACACCTTAACTGTTTTTCAATTTTGGTGGACCAATTCCACTTTGAAGTATGCTCGGAACCACCGACATAGACTGGCACGATTTCTTTTTGTACACAGTGACGTACATGAGTTGATCTATGGGTGCATCAATACGTATCACAGGTAAATGCCAGAAATTAGCATAACCATCTCCAAAATGTATGAAAATAACACTCACCACCACTTTTTATTACGAACATTACTATCGCAGATAATTACACAAACTACAACTATCACTAACGGGTGATTTTTTAGCTTTATCTTTTTAAACAGCTAGTTCAAACAGCTGACGCACGTTTCATGTTTTGTTTCACTGTCAAACATCTTCAGTATGGTTTATAATTTAACCATGAATCGTCTTACAAACGAACAACGCTTGCAAATCATTGAATTTTATTATAAAAATGCGTGTTCTGTTAAGAAAGTTTATCGCGCGCTTCTTCCATTTTATGGTCAGTTTAATCGATCCACTGAAGCGGCTATTCGAGCTATTGTGACTAAATTTAAAACCAAATTTACATTATTGGACATCAAAACACCAACACGCTTACGTAGAGTGCGAACTGAAGAAAATATCGTAGCTGTATCGGCCAGTGTTAATGATGAGCATCAATTATCGATTCGTCGCCGTTCGCAGCAATTGGGCCTACCGCAACGCAGGATTTTTGGTGAAAGGGCTCTTGGAAAGTTGGCCGAAGATCCACTTTTTTATCGAAAAATTGTGTTCAGCGACGAAGCTCATTTTTGGATCAATGGGTAGGTACGTAAATAAGCAGAATTGTCGATTTTGGAGTGAAGATCAGTCAGAAGAATTGCAAGAGCTACCAATGGATCCAGAAAAGGTCATAGTTTGATGCGGTTTATGGGCTGGAGGTATCATTGAACCGTACTTCTTCAAAGATGCTGCGAATCGTAACGTAACTGTGAATGGTGAGCGCTACCGTGAAATGATATCCAACTTTTTTTTGCCCAAAATGCAAGAGCTTGACTTGCATGACATTTGGTTTCAGCAAGACGGTGCCACATGCCACACAGCACGCGTGACAATGGGCTTGTTGAGAGGCGAGTTCGGTGAACATTTTATTTCACGTTCGAGGCCTGTCAATTGGCCACCCAGATCGTGCGATATAACGCCTCTAGATTATTTTTTGTGAGGCTGTGTTAAAGCTCATGTCTATTTAGACAAGCCTGCTTCATTTATAGTATGTATGCCAAAATTGGACTAAGCGGATAGACCATTTGAAGCGCAGTCGTGGTCAACATTTGCATGAAATAATCTTCAAACATTAAATTATATGGACTGTACTATCGATTTAAATAAAAATGTCATGAATTTTTCTGAATTTCGCGTGTGTTTTTTTTGAAAAACTTTCCTATAGCTCTTAAAAAATCACCCTTTACTTGATTATATTACAGGTTATAACTTACTTTGATACGTTTTGCATAGTGATTGAATGTGAAAACAACTGATTATTCACTAATCATTATTAATTTCAAAAATTTTTTGATCTTGAAAAAAAAACACAATATCCACGAAGTATTTATTTATAACTTTGAACAGAGTAATAATAATAATGACTTCTAATAGGTTAGTCACAAATGCGCACGCTAAAATGGATCATCTGTCCTTAAATGTAAGAATCAATTAGTTGGGAACGAAAATAGTAAGAAGGTATGTAGTGATAGAGAACAATTTTGTGAGCGGAGAGCAAATTCTCGAAAAATTGTGTGAACTCGCTCAAGGCGGAAGGTCTTAGCCGCTAGATCTGCCAATTTTAAGTAAAATATAATGACTTTATTCTTATTTTTCTAATAGCAAATAAATAAAATAAAATAAATGTGAAATAGGGACTTTGTAGATGTTATCATTACCACATATTTTTTAAAAGTTAATTTTTTTAATTTTTGATTCTTATAACTGTTGTACTTACCGAACATTTGCTAGAGTGTGCCGTCGATTCTTCAAATATCTACTGTGGTATTTCTGCAGATCACCAATGGAGCCCTGTTCGGCCTGCATCTTGGTGGCTGGTAGGAGCTGTGAACTGGACACGTGGGGTACCGATGACAATGAGATCCGATGTAGCCCGCTGCTGCTGGCGCTGGTTGCTGTATTGGTGTTGCTGCCGTTAGACGCGAGAGTCTCGTTTGAGGTAGCACCTCCGCTACCGCTGCCACCACCCCCACCACTACTGCTACCACCGCCTCCGCCGCCGCTACTTCCCCCACCACCAGCGCCACTACCGGTAGCACTACTGGACGCAAAAACTGAACGAGACCAACCCGATTTGTGTTGCTTACGAAATTTGAGTTTTATACGCGGCGAAGGAGTTGAAGCGCTTGGTGTGACTAATTCTTGATGGCAATGAAAAGCGCTGCTGCCACCAGCCCCGCCGCTAGTTGGCGCCGAAACCGAAGTATTTGTCGATGCTGGCGCGTGTGTACTTTCACTGCTATCACTGACTGTGTTTAATGTGCCGACAGCACTCTGCTCTGCGTCGGCGGGCGGTGAGTATTGCTGGCGGTTGCTGCTATGCTCGGACTCTTCTTCTTCTTTAATATGCGGTAGTGGCGAGGTTTGCGATTGCGAGACACGCGGCGCTGATTGTGCGGCGGGTGGTGGTGGCGGCGTTACTTGTTGTTGTTGCTGCAACGTTGCTGCGGTGGTCGTTTGGCCAATGGCAGTGGCAAAGGTAGTCACTGCCGGCACGCCTACACTAAGCGCGCTGCTGCCGCTTGCTGGTGTGCCGAGCGCGGCGTTCAAACGGGCTCCGACAAATGGCAGCTGCTGTATAGCTGCGGTCGGTGAGACACTTGCGTCACTCAAAGTTTCCGGTTCGGCTTTACGTGCCACAATACCAGTGGCAAGTGTGGCAGCTGCGATATCAGCAACGCTTAACTGTGGCTGCTCAAGTTCTTCCTCACTATCGTTTATGAGCGTCTTCAATGATATGGGTGTAGTTGCCGATGTGGCAATCGTGTCGGCAAGTGAATGTCTTTTACCGTTTGCTGCTACGGCGGCTACTTCGGCGTCGATATCAGCGTCTACGTCAGGTTCAAGTTCGGCACGGGGCGCGCTAATGGCGGTACCGTCTCTTTTTTTATCGTATGCTGCTTTTGTGCACTTCTTCTGAGCTGCAATTGAGGTAATGGTCGTGCCGTTGTTCACATCATCCACAGGCGATGTGGACGAATGGGGCGGACTTGTGGCGGGGGCTGCTGAGCCGCCCCCGCGACAAGGTATACAACAGCGAAACACTGTGCTACTAAAACACTTTGTCGGCTTTGATTTGCGCTTCTTGGTTGATGCTGCTGCTGAAGCTGAGGTCGTCGACGACGACACACAACTACCGTTTCCGATGCTGCCGCGATTGTTGGTGGCAGCACCACCGCTGGCACCACTCCCGCTGCCACTGCCACTGCCGCGTGCGCTTCCACAATTACTGTTGCTGTAGATGCTATGACTGCCACTGAATCGCTGCGAGACGAAGCAGTACGTTGGGAAATTTTACGAAAGGATAATAGTTCAATAGAATTAATGAAAAGAATTTACAAGTAGGTGCTAGAAGCTTGTTTCTGGTAGCTATATACGTATATATGTACATAGGTATTTTAAAAATTTAGAGTGAGTTATATATAACACTAAACAAATTATCGAGTTGCAATCAGTTAAAGCGAAGTATTGCACTAAAATTCAACCTGAATTATGCTAATGAGGCTGAAAGAAACGGGAAATGAGCGCATGGACTATGGAGCGCGAAAAACCCAGGTCATATGCTTATAGTTTGATTGAGCAACATTGCACAATCAATTCTAATGGTAAATACCCATTCGTTTGACGAAATTATTTGTTGAAACTAAGCACATCCAAATAATTAAGGGGTCTTTTATGTTCGAATTTATTTTTTAGAAGAATTTTTGTTTTTTGCAGTCGACACAGTTCGATGGCGTCTCTTTTAAAAGAGCCTATTTTCTAGGATAGTTTATATGATTAAGCCAGCAATAAGCGAAGATTTAAAGGATATAAGTCGCCATAAAATTGCCGAGATATATCCCCAATTATGCCTAAATATCATCCAAAAATTCACCAAAAGAATCGGCATCCATAAACGGCCATACGGCGGATATTGGAAAAATGTTATTTATATTTTATAAAATGTGGGCTTTGTGTATACGCCAATAAACATACTGAGATTTTTGTATTGATCTTGACGCTTATTGTTGATGTTGGGATTTTATTTTAAAAGCTACCTCGGATATTTATGGATATGAAACATTACCATGGATAACTCTTCTAATGTCGAGGAAAAAAGGAAGATGTTTTGTACTCCATGCGTTCCTAAGTAAAAAGAAGGTTACTAATTAGGTTACCTACAGATTCCTTATAGAGTAACTGATGCTATGTATACCTACAGTCAAAAGTTCATGAATAGACGAGAAGCGCGTTTAAAGTGACAGTAACTTTATATCATCTAAAAACTTCCTTCAAGATGCTTTTACTGCAAAGTCTTTATCATCGGGGAAGAGCTTTTGAGCAAACCTGCCGACTAAAGGTTCCTTTTAAATAAAAGATTTTTTTTTTATTTAGTTAGGGCAAATGACTGCCTTCCAACTACCAGGCTAAGACTGAATTGCCCGCCTTCTGATAGAATGGCTTTATTTTATACTTTCTTTTTGTGTGAAAAAAATGAAAAAGAATTTTGTCATTGAAATTAAAGAGTTTATTTGACAACAATGGCATTGACATTGAAATAGTTTAAATAATTTAAGTTTGAGTTCATTTACCTATTAAAAATATATTTAAAGAATTTGAAAGAAGCTTGAAAGTGAAGTGAAGGTACTCTACATTACACTGTGCAATTGAAAAATAATAAATATATTATAAATAGAATAAATTTAATTCGGAAAAAAATTGTTTTTTTTTTATTTCTATTTTTAAAAAGTACTGTTCACATTGGATTTGACAAGTATAAGTATTGAATAGCTCTGATATAAGATAAAACAAAATTGAAATTGTAACCCAATTAATCATACGAAATTTCAAATTATTAACCGGCTTAACAAAAAGAGCAAAGCGTCTGTTCAATTAAAAAATGAAATGACAAAATCTAAATATATGTATATACGAGTATACTGGTACATATATATATATCAAAATCAAATAGATGAAAAACGATATAACAATGACGGCTAAAATTGATCCTGAATAAATTTAAGCAAATTCTGTAATGGCGGCCGCCGTGGCCGAATGAGTTGGTGCGTGACTACCATTCGAAATTCAGAGAGCGAACGTCGGTTCGAATCTCGGTGAAAGATCAAAATTAAGAAAACGTGTTTTCTAATAGCGGTCGCCCCTTGACAGGCAATGGCAAACCTCCAAGTGTATTTCTGTCATGAAAAAGCTCCTCATAAAAAACCGTTCGGAGTCGGCTTGAAACTGTAGGTCCCTCCATTTGTAGAACAATATCAAGAGGCACGCCACAAATAGTAGGAGGGGCTCGGCGAAACATCCAAAGAGGGTGTATGCGCCAATGATATATATATATATAATATATATATAATTCTAAATAAATATAACTCTATAACAAACAAGACTAATTTTAATTTCATTTGCCAGGTTTTACTACGTTTGGTTTGTATTTTATTCTAAGTTTTTGGTTAGATTGACTTTAGAACAAATTTTATTAGCTTCCTCACACCGAATTGTTCATAAACCCAATCAACACACTTTTGGCTGTCAAATACTACTTTTATATATGTTATAAGCTAAATTTCTTGTGAGTGAATACCAAACTCAATGTTTAATTTCCATAGCTAATTGGTGTGAGTGGTGGTTGCTGTTTGTACCGAGATTAATTTTATCGCGAGGGAAAGCTTTATCAGGAGCAGTGTTTCTACATAAGCACCTTTATCCATTACGGAAATTTTGTCCTCATTGAAATTTACTTTATTTCACATACTTCATTCGATATACTAATTGAAATGACGCATGCAATATACACTGTATCTAAAGTACATATTTGCATTTTAGGGAACGCAACAAAATGTATAAAACAATTTATTAGTTTCGATTGAATATTGAAATAAAGTATGAGTTTATCTCATATACCGTTAAAAGTGTTGTAACCTCAAATAAATTCAATTCTATACCTGCAAAGCCAATTTAAATCGTATCCGCTTATAATATATGGGCTTGATGCTTTGCTGCTATTCCACAATTATATATCCCTCAAAGGAGATTAAAAATTTACGTTTTACGATCCCATCTGGATAAGATTGTGTCCATTTGCATTTTCATCGCTCACTAGCATTTTAGCAAGTTGGACTTCACCACAATACTTCACCACTTTAAAAACTCAACAATAAGGTGTATCCAACTACTAATTACTTTTTGCGCTTTAACTTAGTTGCATTACTTGTCTTATATTTGATGTAAGAAGTTACTATTTGGTATTTCGTATATAATTCGAAATATAATAAAAACAGCTTTCGAGTCACCAATTGTCCGGTCGCTAAAGAACTCCGCTGCCAACATTTGTAGGCAAAAGCAATTACAATTTAACGATGTTTAAGCAACTCTTAGGTTTTAGGCGCTTAACTCACAGTCGACATGCCTGGGCTAGTGCTTCAAAATATAAGTACGGATATTGTTTTAATTATTTTTTACCAGTTAAAATACCCATGCTATGCATAGCAGCAAACCATTTTGCGTATTTTCAAGTAGGTTTCTTCAAAAAGCAATGGAAAGCAGTGCTGCCAAATCTTATGGAACGTTGGATTAGACGAAATTTTTTATTACATTCACTACTCGCAGGTTAAGTCCATTGCTGCTCAGAGTGCTATTAGACTGAAGGAGTTTGGCCTTTGGAGACAACTCCCGGTAGGGCATAGCAGCATCTTGAAGCAGATCTCCCCTTCCTTCTCTGATATTCGCACCGACCTCTCCATCCGCAAACTGTGCTTTGAGGGTTGTGCTAGGGCTATCTTTCCGAGCAGGCAAGATTGGAAAGAGGGGAGAGTTGTTGCGGATATAGATGCCTCTGTTTTCACTGACGGATCCAAAATGGAATCTGGAGTGGGAGCGGGGGTCTACTCCAAATCAGCCAGCATTTCGGTATCCTATAAACTGCCGGAGACAAGCAGCGTCTTTCAAGCAGAGGTCTTCGCGATCCTGCAGGCATGCAAAATGCTTCGGGATCGCTGCTGGGAGGGAGACATTAAAATTTTTTCCGATAGCCAAGCTGCAATCAAGGCACTGTCGTCGCCGAATTGCAGCTCTATTCTCGTAAACTCCTGCAAGGAGGAACTTAAACGCCTCGAACGTGCAGGAAACATTTCCCTCATCTGGGTTCCTGGGCACAGGAATATAGAGGGAAATGAAATTGCCGATGAGCTTGCCAGGAAGGGGGCGGCAGAACCAAATCCAGCTGCCCTCTTCTCAGACATCGGCATCCCCTTGGCCGTCGTTAAAGGGAAACTACGCAACTTCTTTCTAAGAAAGGCGCAAGACAGATGGAGGTCTGTCTCATCGTGTGCCATTTCAAAATCACTATGGCCTCAATACGATATAAACAGAACGCTTAAGGTGATGGGAACCCCCCGCTATTCAATTTCCAAACTCATTGCGGTGATCACTGGCCACTGGGTGATCGGCACTCATGCGGACAAGCTTGGAATTTCGTACAACCCCCATTGCAGAAGCTGTGGGGATCCTGCAGAGAAAGAGACTGTGGAACACTTTCTCTGCAGATGTCCGGCCTTGGCGGCTAGGCGCTTGAGATTCCTCAGCGTCCCCTTTGGGGATGACTTGATGAAATTCTCCAGCCTAGATCCCTTTTCTCTCCTCCGCTACATCAACAGCACTGGATGGCTGTAGACGGTCTTATCTCCTACCTTAATCCTTTCACAGGTAGTGGTCCACTTTATGGTATCAAAACGGCACGTAAGTGCTACTTGTAGTGTACCTGGGGTACTCTTGCCATCTTACCTACCTACCTACCTACTACTCGCTAGGCGGATGGTGAATCGAAAGCTGTTTATAAATAATTTTCTAAGAATTATTTTGTTAGGGTTTTAGTCTAAATTTTTCCCTTCTTTACTTTGGAGGTACTTTGTTTTCACATCATATTTAAATATAAATTCGTACGTACATATACAAGTACATAGACTCTTTAAGTGGAACTTTATATAACTATGTTTAGTTTATATATCATTTGTTATATGCTATTAGTGCTTTATAATGCTATTATTTTTGTATAATATTCCTACGACTCTCTCATTGTCTTTATATATTTTATTATTATATTTTATATCGTTTTCTTATGCATTAATATCACTTATTTCTTTTAACTATGTTATAGCCAAACCTTGCCGCCAGCCGTCGCTTGAGTTTTCGCTGTGTGTTCAATTTGCTGTTGTTGTTCGAACTTTTGTGCGCCATTTTTAAATCCTATGTGATGGGTAATTTTGGACAAACGCATTATAAGCGTTGTTTTTTTAAGTTTCGTCACAACATTCACCTAACTAACCTTCACTTCAATTACTTTTCCATCTCTCATCCAAATGTATCGTCTTGTATTCTTACATTACTTGTGGCTTGGTTAGGGCATATTGTTTCGTCCTTTTTTTATCAAATACTTTTTTAATTTCCGGCCTTCAATACAGTTTCCATAAATTGTGTGTGGCGCAATGATTCTCTTATAGATTGCTTTATCTGCAAGAAAAAAGAGAAACCATTATTTAACAAGTTTTTTATATTTTTGCATAGGCAACTAAAGCTATCGGCTTTCGAGTTTACAGTACAAACTATTGTAAAGCTGATTATAATACAATATTAATTGATATTTAATATACAAAACTAAGTGTAAATACAATATTTAAGATTAAGTCTGCTAAAAAAATTGGGAGATATTGCAAAAATGACAGACGGGCTACAGTTTTCATTTTAAGATGTAAAGACTATTGGCCTTAGTATGACTAAGAGAACCCTTGTATATATATATATATATATATAATTGGCGCGTACACCCTTTTTGGGTGTTTGGCTGAGCTCCTCCTTCTATTTGTGGTGTGCGTCTTGATGTTGTTCCACGGCAGATACAGGGTGGGCCATGTAGTGTTTGCTTTTTGAACCACCTATTTTTTTGAGAATAGTAACACAAATGTTGACATGTAATTCATGTGCTGATAATTTACTTAAAGGTTTGACATTTACGAAATGGGACGTTATACGCTTGAGCAAAATTGGGAAATCTTGAAAACCTATTTCCACAGTGGTGAGTCTTCTTCTTTTCTGATTTTCCCATCGGTGGCTACGTCAATAAGCAAAATTGTGGGATTTGGGGCTTAGAAAATCCACACGTTACTATAGAGAAGCAAATGCATCCACAACGAGTCACTGTTTGGTGCGGTTTTTGGTCTGGCGGCATCATCGGGCCATTTTTTTTCGAAATGAGCGAGGAGTCGCGGTTACAGTAAATGGCGATCATTACCGTGACATGATCAACGAGTTGTTTCCAAAAATTGAAGAGGATGACATGGACGACATTTGGTTTCAACAGGACGGTGTAACTTGTTACACTGCCAAAGTTACACTCGAACTTTTAGCTACCGTTTTTGAAAGCCGAATAATCAGCCGAAACTCCGATATTAATTTTCCGCCTCGGAGCTTGTGGGAAGCCGTTAAGGACAAATGCTATGCGAACCATCCAGGGACTATTGATGCTTTAAAATACGAAATCGAAGTTGCCATTCATGAAATTGGAGCCCAAACAATCGAAAATGTGCTTAAAAATTAGGTTGATCGAATGGCCTACTGTAAAACCAGTCGTGGCAGTCATTTGAACGATATTGTTTTTCATTCATAAATGACAATGTTCAATCTTCAAAACAAAAAAAAAGTTTGAAAAAATATTAATTAGTTTTTTTTTATAGCCGATTCAAAAAGCAAATTTTACATGGCTCACCCTGTATTTTTTATGAGAAACTCTTTCATCGCAGAAATACACTCGGAGGTTTGCCATTGCCTGCCGAGGGGCGACCGCTATTAGAAAAAACTTTTTCGTCATTTTTTGATCTTTCACCGAGATTCGAACCGACGTTCGCTCTCTGAATTCCGAATGGTAGTCACACGTCAACCCATTCGGCCACGGCGGCCATCAAGATGAATGCATCTTGAAAATATCTTGGCTTTGGCCGTTTATAAAAACAGTGCAGATTAAAAACAAACGAGAATTCTTACTTCCAGAAAACACAATGCACTTTTTGCTAATAATTTGCAGAAAGTAGGTAGATACCGGTATTTTGATTCAAAATATTGAAGATGTGATTGAGAAGGTATAGATAACGTCATAATAAGTTATAGTTAGAATAAATAACTAGTTATTGAGTTAAGAATAAACTACTCAGTAACTTCAAAATTTGAGGGAGCCAAAACTAAAAGCACACCATAAACTAAGAGGAAGGAGTCAGCATTAAACTAGATGTGAAAATAAAATCCGGAAATTATTGTACCATGAGGATATTTCATAATTTTTGAAACGCTTATACATAAAGGGCATTCAAAAGGCGCGACAAAAAAAAAAAAACATTTAAAAATTTAAACTCTTTCAGATTTTATTTTATTATTATTTTTGTTCAACATATGGCTCTTAACAATTATGAGTGAAAAATGGCATCATTTGAATGTCCACAACGATCACGTCTACAGGTAAAATCTGCCAAACAATCGAATCATGAATGCTTAATTGTTGGGATATCAAAATTGACATCAAAAAGGTACCGTCTATGAATTATTCCCTACTGACATCTACGCGTTACTTAAAATACCCTTTATATACATAATTGGCGCGTACACCCTTTACAGTATGTTTAGTGGAGCCACTATTTTAATTTGTGGTTTGCGTGAAATAGAGTTGCCTACAGTTTTATGCTGCCCTCGTGCAACAGCCATTTTTATGAGAAACTTCTTCATGGCAGAAATACGCTCGGAGGTTTGCAATTGCCTGACGAGAAGCGACCGCTATTAGAAAAAAAAACATTTCTGTCATTTGCTGTTTCTTGCTCTCTCAGCGAATTTCTAGTCCAAGTGCTACCTATTGACACACACGCACCAACACTTTCGGCTATGGTGGCCTTAGTTTAGAAGTTACATAGCAGACCTTATTCATAAGTGCAAGAACTTATATTGTGTTCGAGGCTCATAGAAAATAAGTCACTGGAGCCATGTAACAATAAATGATTAAGTACTGTAATTATCAATTTAGCAAGGCGATAGGTTCCAAGAAAACTTGGAAATGTACTTGTGAGATTGTGATTGACAATAAATGCAATCATGTTTCTAAGTACATGAATGTTAATGAATTGAATAAAAAATTTGTACAACTGTCGGATTATAATAGTAGTAGACACCCTGAAAGGTATATTGAGTGAACGTATGGTATGAAACCCGGTTCCTGTTTCATAAATCCCAATGATTGTGAAATAGTTTCGCCTGTGCTTTGTGCCAAATCGGATGCTATTATGGGTCGTTCATCCTAAATGTTTTTAATGTATACTACCAAAAATCTACCGTATGCTACTTAGCCCTTAGTTAACTTTTTATTCATGTCTCTTTTCCCCAATACTTGAAAGATGGTTAGGTCATTGCAATTAAGAATCATAGAGAAGCTTATAGATCTACCGCAGTATTACTTTTCCTGTTTAAAGTGCCCGATGGGAAAACGCATTCCCTGATAAACTCTTTCTTTAGTGAAATCTGGGATAAAATCCAACTCGATTTAAACCACTAGCCGTATTAAGATGCATACACAAAACTCTAAGTTTTGTAAGCCCTTTCATAATTTTATTAGTATTTTTAATAAAACTATTTTTAATTTGAACAAGAGACATATTTGCACATATTATACAAGGAATATTTTGAACAAAGTTTCTGATTGAAAAAAAAAAAATACATAACAATTAAGTCGGAACGAATGCTTCTATATATTTTTTTTAATTATATTGGTTTTTAAATGTTTAACAGTATATTATCATCTACTATATTTATTTTCTCTCTTAGTCTTTATTCTCTTCATTCACTTCAAATTCCTTTCGATGGTAATTAACATCAAGTTCACCAAATCATAAGGATATTAACGAGTATAACAACAAGCCTCCAAAAGCCAAACAAACAAGCCCAGCAATTGAGGTATCCAACGAAACAACTTTATGAGGAAGGCAAAGGAAGAACTCTCTGCTAACACTTATCAGCACTCAGTAACAACTCAGCCAGTAACTGTGGCAAAGTCAGCCATTTTAGAGGTACCAACAACACTGGCAACAGACGAGACTGGCAAAATTAGCTGCTGCTGCTTTGGAAGTACGTGGGTCGACAAGCACAGCCATTTAGAGGTGATTTTGACTTTTTGCCAAATTTGTTTGTTACGAATTATGAGCTATTCACAAATGTCGGTTAAGGCTAGACGGCGACGACAACCAGGTAAATATAATCTGCTTCACTCCTTCCTCATTTCCTCTAAAATTTAGGAAAATATTTTACATTGCAACTAACAATTATTTTATACAAAATACCGCTTAATTAAGTTCGGCTCAAAATGAAGAGAACGGAGTATGTAGCGCTAATTATCAACACATAATTTGTGCCTCGTTGGCGTGAACATACACCGTTAGGGTGGGTCGTGAGGAAGAAAGTTGGCTTGTGTATCATCTATAAATGATGGCAGCGGCAAAGCTGACGCCGTACCATTTGTGCATTATGTTTTATTTTATTCACAATCGCATTTGCAATCGCGCAAAGCATTTTCTGTAAATGGTTTGTGACAATTATTAATTCTGCTCGAAACAGGGTGAATGTTAGTTACGGCTTGTTTCTGGTTTGTTTTGCGCCTTTTTCCTGTCTATTTGAACTTTCAGTTAAGAAACAACGACTCAGTTGATAGACAGCAGACGGTATGAGGGCGACTAGACAGATGAGTTATTGTCAAAGCTTCGTTTTTTTTTGACAGACAAGCACTTTTCGCTATTCAAATTTGCACCAGAAGTAGACGTAGGTGCGAGATTAGAAATAATTACTGTGAACGTTGCCGCAAAATATTTAGATTAAGAAAAATCGTTTTATTTAATCAACTGGCAGTCATTTAAAAAGATTAAAGGAGTTCCGACTATAGTTTCCTCAGTAATTGGTAGATCATGAGTGTAAAGCAAGTACAGGGTCCGCCATATAACTTTACGGAATTAAAAATGCTATAAAAAAGAAACTACTCAATATTTTTCCAAACTGTTTTTTTTATTTTGAAGTACAATCCTTCCGGTTAATGATGGAATACAACTTCATTCATATGGCTGCCTCGGCTAGCCACCAAGGTCTTTACGCAAAATTCGTCGAATTGATGTCTCCGAAATGTCCAATTGTTGAGGACGACAGTGAACTGATGTTCCTGGTGATTTACGAACACTCTCGACAGCAGCAATATTTTCGGGTGTACGCACGGTTTTTGGTCGCTCACGTGTTGGTTTGTCAATAAGCAACCCAGTTTCTCTTACTTTTTTCGCAAAGTAACGCACATACGCTTCATTCAGTGCTTTTCTTCTTCCCATCGTACACATTCTGCAACATTACCTGTTCAAGTGTCCTTTTTAAAAGGTTATATCCATCAATAGAAATTAAATTTTAGAAGCTACCTGGAAGCTTAAGTCGGTAGCTATAATAGGAATATGTTAGATTCACATCCCGAGTCCAAAAAGTCTTGTCAGACACGGGTGCCCGGAAACCGCAACCAAAGTTTCAAATTATTTGAACAATTAAATAATACATGATATTATGTGAAGTATGTGCCTTTGGAAGCTGCAACTTTACTCCATCTTTGAATTTTGGCTTGATCCTTTCACTGAGCCAGTTTGCGATGCTCTCGTAAGAATTGAACCGCTCTCCAATAAGGGCTACCTGCATTGATCGAAACAGTAATCCGATGGTGCAATGTCTGGGAAATACAGCGTGTGGGGCAATTCCCAATTTCTTCTTCTTAATTGGCGCGATAATCGTCGTTTCTTTCTCGTGCTACCCGGCGCGAATTGGACACACCAAGTGAAGCCAAGTCCTTCTCCACCTGATCTTTCCAACGCAGAGGAGGCCTTCCTCCTCCTCTACTACCACCAGCTGGTACCGCATCAAATACTTTCAGAGCCGGAGCGTTTGTATCCATTCGGACAATATGACCCAGCCTACATAGCCACTGGATCTTTAATCGCTGCCCTATGTCTATGTCGTCGTAAAGCTCATACAGCTCATGGTTGCATCGCCTGCGATATTCGCCGTTGCCAACGTGCAAAGGTCCAAAAATCTTCGGCAGAATCTTTCTCTCAAACACTCCAAGCGACGCTTCAGCGGATGTTGTCATCCTCCAATCTTCTGCGCCATACGTTAGGACGGGCATGATGAGAGTCTTGTAGAGTGTTAGTTTTGTTCCTCGAGAGAGGACTTTACTACTAAATTGCCTACTTAGTCCAAAGTAGCACTTGTTGGCAAGAGAGATTCTACGTTGGATTTCAAGGCTGACATTGTTATCGGTGTTAATGCTGGTTCCTAAATAGACGAAGTCCTTTACAACCTCGAAATCATAGCTGTCAACAGTGACGTGGGTGCCGATACGCGAGTGCGCTGACTGTTTGTTTGAAGACAGGTGGTACTGCGTTTTGTCCTCGTTCACCACCAGACCCATTCGCTTTGCCTCTTTATCCAGTTTGGAGAAGGCAGAACTAACAGCGCGGTTGTTAAGGCCGATGTTGGCATACGCCAGCAATTGTACGCTCTTATAAAAAGTTGTGCCTGAGCGATTAAGTTCTGCGGCTCGTACGATGCTCTCCAACATCAGATTAAAGAAGTCACACGACAGCGAGTCACCCTGTCTGAAACCTCGTTTGGTGTCAAACGGCTCGGAGAGGTCCTTCCCAATTCTGACGGCGCTGCTGGTGTTGAGTAACGTCATCTTGCAAAGCCGTATTAGTTTTTTGGGGATACCAAATTCAGACATCGTGGCATACAGATAACTCCTCTTCGTACTGTCGAATGCAGCTTTGAAATCGAAATTGAAATTCCCAATTTAGTCCCTCTAAATATTTCTGGATCGATTTAGCAACGTGTGGCCTGGCGTTACCATGCAAAAAAACCAGTTTGTCGTATCTACCGTCCCATTCGTTCCCATCAACTTCGAAGTATTAATATTTTTTTCGCTGTCGATGGAAATCATTCATATGGCAGGTTCCAACATTTTCGATGCTTGGCGTTATCATAATGGATCCATTTTCCATCGCCAGTGACGATGCGATGCAGAAAACCTTTCCTTTTCTACCGTTCAATAAGCATCTCACACGTCAACAAACATCTCTCGATATCCCTCTCCTTCAATTGATGTGGCATACAGTTGCCTGCTTTCTGGACCATTCCCAACGCGTGCAAATGTTTACCGACGGTTGGTTTGTCAACATCAAACTCTTTAGACATATCGTCAAGGTTCGACATACGTCTTCATCCAATAATTTTTATTGTTGAGTATCTTCGAATTTTTTCGGTGCTCCTTCGCGATCTTTATCACTCACGTCGAAATTGCCACTTTGGAAGCGTCGTAGCCATTCTTTAGAATTTGTTTCAATATTCGACACGTTTCAGCTGCACTTTTCTTTAAAAGGTAATAATGAAGCATGACTCCCGCAAATGCTTTTTTTTCGGGATGAACGTAAACATTATTGACGTCAGATAAAAAATGATCTTTACGCTTCAAACAAAGGCCAACTTCTTATATATAATATATAATATAATATGCACCTCCAAATAACCAGTATACGAGTATTACTAGAGCGAACACAAAAATAGTATCAGCATCGGCACCTGTTTTACGAGGGCGGAAACTTATTCCCATAACCAATATAATTTTGTTAAAACGTATTCTGTGAAATATTCTCCTCATACGGCTTAGGGCCTTTATAACTTTAACAGTCCGTAAGAGCCATTTAGGTAGTATTTAGTATTTCTTTACTGCTTGCTATACTAATAAAACCGGATGATTTTAGCAAAAATGGTAAATATGTAACAATCATCTGTTTATATGCGCAGCTAAAGTAGTCGTAAGAACGCTGGGAATTAAATTATGTATTGCACTTAATGTATTTATTTAAATGTTGATATTTTTTCTGTTTTGCCTAATTCACCTACTACAGCAACTCATGCAAAGGGCCATTGCTTTGATATTCCGCGGAGCTCGCTATCGCTTAGTTCAACAGAATATGAATGAAACTGTTGTTGTTAAGTCAATTTGTCAATATTTTTTTTGTATTGGCACGTTCGTTCTTACATGTTGTATAACAAGTGCTATCTTACACATATACGCAACTACCCTGCAGGGAAATCCACTAGTAGGTTCATGATTAGATCACGTTAGTTCTTTTTTTATACAAACAGCTGGTGAATGTTGTACAGTGATGTTTTACATTTAATCAATTTTTTTGATCTGCTTTCCTTTTTTGGATAAATTCGGAATATTAGATAAAAAATGATCTTTACGCGTAGATATATGCAAACTGAGTAGACGTGTTTTTTGTGCGCTCCAGTTATTTTCTATTTACTTGTGTTTGTGACCAGCTTTTTTATATAGTTTTTTGCGAATACGCGTCTCTTTGATCACTTTCTAACTCTGTGGCCGTGAAAATAATTTAGTGTACGCTAAAACAAACCAAAGCAGACATTTTTGCGAATTTAAAAACAATTTAAAAAATTACCACCAGAGAAAAAATTACACGCCAAAACGAACCTGCGGAAAGCTATGAAAACAATGGAAGAACGTGTGCGGAAAGCCAAAGCACAAATTCAACTGAATGGCAAACTTCAGGGTGAAATCGCGCTACTGAAGACTCAGCTGGATGAGTGCCAAAATCATGCCGTCTCCACAGATCTCATCATTAACTTAAATAAAGTCTAATGCTGTAGGCGACGATGGTATCTCGCTAAAATTCGTCCGTATAGTCATCCAATATATAATAGGACCCCTTACCCATATAATAAACCATTGCTTGACTAGTTCATGTTTCCCAGCAGTATGGAAAAAGGCTATAGTTTTCCCAGTCGCAAAAAAGGCAAATGCTATTTATGCTGATGACTATAGATCTATCAGCATATTGCCCACATTTTCCAAAGTTTGCGAAAACTTGATGGCCACGCAAATTTCATCATTTGTACAGAACAACGTCTACTCTCTCCACTACAATCTGGCTTCAAACAAAGTCACAGTTGCTCGACTGCAATGGTTAAAAGACATGACTCTACTTTGCTTACTTGACTTTTCTAAAGCATTTGACTCAGTGAATCACAAATTGTTATGTTTGAAGCTTAAACACTATTTCGATTTCAAAGACAGTGCGGTGAAGCTCATGGCCAGCTACCTTGGAGACAGAACGCAGAAGGTGAAGACCAGTAAATCAACATCTCAGTCTAGATACATACGTACACACTGGTGTTCCGCAAGGGTCTATCCTTGGTCCGCTTACCATCATCTAGATTATTTTTCATTAACGCTGTTAAAGTGTGGAACACATTACCCGACACTGTGACAGCTGGACTTAACAGATTTAACTTCAGGGCACAAGTCTCTAATTACTTTAAAAGTGTTTGATTGCATTAAATTAGGGCATTAAATTACTCTCTACATTCTCTAATTACTACTTTTGTTCTTTCTTTTCTAAATCCGTCTTTTCTTTTCCTATTGCTTCTTTTCTTCTTATTATTATAGTTAAGTTAAATATATTGGATTGATTCGTAAATAAAGTGGTATAAAATTTAGATTAAGAAACTTGTCCGTTAAAAATATTCCAGTTGTTTATAATATTGTTGAAGTACTATTAAAAGACCTTAGTCTTACTATGTACTATTTATATAAACAAATAAATAAATAAATATTCTAGAACAAGTGTACCAGTGATTCCTCGGACTATACGAATTTTTCTTTGGAAAAGGAATATACCAAAACTTAACTTGTACACAGTAGTCGGTAGGGGAGAGAGTTCATATAACATTTTATGTTGTCGAATCGACATACAGTAAAAAAATTCAGTATAATTCTAAAATAGAGTTTTCCCTACAGGATAGAATATGTGAGTTTCAAAAGTTATGCAACATTTTCGACATTCCCTTTGATTTCGCATATCCGTAGGCTGAAGGGTGCTTAACTCTTTGAATATTTAATATACCTCATGCATGATTTATCAGTTAGCTTTATTTCGATTTAACACAAACGCATATACACATACATGCGATATTTCTACAACATATTTGTACATATGAAAGCACATTTAAGTATGACTGACGAAACGAAAATGTGTTTCAAATTCTAATGCAGATATTGGGCATTATAAAATGTTTACTAACGAATTGTAGATATACTGATATACTGCGTGTTGTGATCCAAAATGGAAAGTTTAATTAGTAAATACAGAGTTAGTTGTATTTGAAAATGAATAAACATTTTAAAAAATTGGTAATCATTTGGCTCTTTGGCTCAAAAAGCAAAGCACTCGACGTAGATTATTAAAAATGTCTGAGCTTAAAGAGAAAACTAGTGTTTATAGAAAAACAGTGTAAAGTTTGAAATTTTAATGCCAAAACTTGATTCACTGAAAAAAAGGTCATGGGCAAAAGTGAAGGTGTTGCTAAATATTATGAATTTGTAGATAAATATGTAGAATGATCCCTTTTTTAGTTTAATACTTCCGGTTAAATTATAACTGAGCTAAGTGTCCTGATAGTCTGAAAGCATTGTTTCACACACATCAACGCGACGAATTTTTTCCAAGAAATTGAGAGCTTTCGGTACCAAACGAGATTTGACTTTTTGTAGGCACAAATGGTCTTCAAAATGATTCTCACAGATCCTTCTGATATTCCGATCATATCAGTAAGGTCTTTAACAGTCAACCGACGATTTTTGAGCACTAACTCCTTCACTTTATTAACGTGTTGGTCATCTGTTGACGTCGAGGGTCGTCCGGAGCGCTCCTAGTCATCAACACGTTCTCGACCCTCTTTGAAGTCTTTGTACCACTTATAAACATTTTTCTGCGACATGGTCGAATCACCAAATGCCTTCTGCAACATGCTAAACGTTTCCACAGCCGAAATTTCATTCCGCAAACAAAATTTGATGGCACTTCTCTGCTCAATCAAATCAGACATTGTAAAAATCGAAAAATGCACTCTTGGTCGTTTGGTAAACACAAGCGTAAATATATTACTGATAATGACATTCACATGAAAGTTGGCCCAGATGTTATTAACAGTGCTGCCAACTCATGAAAAAAATAACTAAAGCGAAATTTTAATCCCGCGAAATTTGACAAATAAATTCACCTTACTTTTTGCCCACAGTAAAATGCTCCAGCATACTTATCCAATTGCAGCTGACACTCAAATCTCGCTTGACGATCAATGAGCCCTCTCGTTGAGTTCTATGATCGATAACCCAAATTCAGTCTACCCAGGCACTATTCAAAAGAAAGGCTTTAAATTGTAGTGTGATCCAGATTAGCACCAAGAAATGTAATGTAAGTTCATTAATGAACATAAAATAATTCGTGTGTGTAACTTGCGCAATCGGACCTTTTGGGCAACCCAATAAACATGCATGCATATCTCTGCACTCATACATCCACGTTTACACGCTTTGAATTTGCAAATAAAAATGAAAAATGGCAAACTAGCAGACTTTTCATTGGTTTACTTGTTTTTAATGTTTGTCAAATTTAAATGACAGCATACCCAACTTTCAGGTGCAACAGACACAAAGTAAAAAAACACAAAAAACTATAAATAAATGAAGCCTTTACCTGCAACATATAGCCATTACACTAATGAGCACCTTTTGAATTATGTATTAATATTATTTCAATGTAGCATGAAATTTACCAGACAACTAAACAACAACAACGTAAAGTCAGCCAAATTAGGCACAAAACCAGCAAACATACGTACATAACAACATGCGTGCAAATTGAAACAAGTCATAATTGTTAGCATAGCAGATGCTGGCCCAGTATACTCGTACTCGTATGTATTTGTGTGTGGGAAATTTTGGATTTGCTTACCTGCTGTTGACCGATTCTAGTTGTTTTAATGTTTAGTAGGTAATAAGCGCTTAGGTATATGCAGCTAATAAATTAGTGGTACAATTTGAATTGCGAATTTCGCCGGTTTAACACGGTTCCAGCTAAATAAGCTGCTAAGTATTTCAAAAGTTGGGAGTATGATCTCCATAAAAAAGAGCTACGTGAAAAGTTTTCGGAAAATTAGATGGACGTAAAATATGAGGTGAGCTTGACTGAGAACAATTAAAAGGAGTTTACAATTTTATTTGAGTAAGCTCAAAGATATCGAGCCTTTTTTATAGGAGAATACTTTGATCTGCAGTTCTTGACTATTCTTGCATTCATTATTATTATTATTACTATTCACTTATACCAATTGGCATAAAGCGTTCTATAATTTTATTAAAAATTTTTACTTCCAACCACTTTTAGAGAACAAGCCTCTTTTTTCTCTCTAACACGATTGGAAATTTCGCCTTAGCTCAAGCTTCACCGTCCTCTTTTAACTAATTCTAGACTTAAGGGATTTTAATACAGTTCTATGGAGAAGCAATGCTATTCAATATACACATGCCCCAGAAAGTCTGCGTTCACCCGAATAGCCATAATAAATTTATTAAAAACAAAATATAATATTATGATTAAATTGAAATCTTTACAATTTGTTTATTCACTACATTCCCAGCTTTCAAGAACAAAAAAAAAAACAAAAAAAAGATTCCCCACTTCACTTTTTAGATAACGGGAAAATAGTTGCAGCAGCATGTAAATGTGGCACCAAAAAGTCTGCGTTCAGCCTGTTTATTTAAGATATTTTTCCTTGTTTATATTAATTTTTGATTGCGAATTACTTCGACTGAATGTTAACAAAGCTTAGTTGAACATTTTATTTATAACTGGAGATAATTAAAGAACATGGAAGGAAAGGGATAAGAAATAAGGGTTTCTGAGAGGAAAATAATTATAAAAATGTGGAAAGACGGAAAAAGTTTCCGAAATATTGGAAAATCTATTGGGAGAACGTATTCCTCTATTCGGCAAACTGGAATTTTTACATCTAAGCCCGGGTCAAGCGTCCGAAAAAATTATCGACCCGGGAAGAGCGTTTTATAATCAACTTGGCAAAGGTTAACCCCGGGATTACATCCTCAAAATTAGTTGAAAACATAAATCAAACATTTAAAAAAAGTATTTGCGCTGAAACTGCCAGAAAAGTTCTACGTCAAGCTGGATACCATGGTAGAGTCGCCCGAAGAAAGCCTTTCATTTCTCTTGTGAACAAACGTAAACGCATTCAGTTTGCTGATGAGTACATAAATAAGCCTCCCGAGTTCTGGAAAAAAGTAATATTTTCAGACGAAAGTAAATTTTGTATATTCGGAATAAAAGGCCGTCAAATTGTTGGCGAAAACCTGGAACTGCTCTTGAAAGCAAAATCTTGTTGGCACGGTTAAGCACGGAGGTGGCGGGGTTATGGTTTGGGACTGCATGGCGGCAAATGGGGTGGGTCAGTTTGAATTTATGGATTCGACGATGGATAAATGGGGATGCTTGAACATACTGAAACGGAATTTAAAGAAAAGTGCAGAAAATCTCGGCTTATCAAAAACATTTTGGTTTCAACAAGATAACGACCCGAAGCACACAGCCGAGATCGTTAAGCTTTGGCTTTTGTACAACGCCCCAAAACAGCTTAAAACACCGCCCTAGTCCCCAGATCTGGGGTTAAGATCGAGCATCTGTGGAATCTATTGGAAAAAAGAATTCGTCAGCAAGTGATTACTAGTAAAGAGGTTTTGTGGAGTGTCATGCAGGCAGAATGGAGGAAGATAAGAGCAGAGGAAACAGAGAAACTAGTAAGTTCAATGCCAAATAGGCTGAGTGAAGTCCTGAAGCAACGTGGATATCCAACTAAATATTAGATTTAATTTTTGCAAATAGCATATCATGTTTTTGTATTAGACTGAACGCAGACTTTATGGTCGCTTTATTTACTTGTTACAGCCATTAATCACCGTTATCTAAAAACTTATGTGAGGAATCTTCAAATTTATTTTTGTTTTTTGAAACTTAAACATATAATAAACATATTAATATACACAAATTTATAAAAATTATAAAATCAGGTTGTGTGTTTCATTCACTAAAAAGTTATTGTAGAGTGAACGCAGACTTTGTGGGGCATGTGTATATTAAATATCAGGGTGCAAGTACTTAACGCCCCTTGGTAATGTCAATTCCTGGAACATCGCTAGGCCTAACTTCACAGATCTGTTTAAAACAAAGGTGTACCTGAGTAAGCAGAATAACGAATAAGCACTTCTTTACTTGGGGAAAGCTAGTCGAATGCACTCTTTCTAAATCTCAATACTCGTAGCATACGTTGCGCGAGTACCGAAATTTAAAGAACCACAAGAAAAGTGTGCGACCTGTTCGTGTGTAGACGTGATTTTTACTGCGCTCCGCGTTTTTAAGTTTTCTCACTCTACGATGGTCATTTAATTTATCAATTTTTATATTTTAAGCTGCTCGAGATAGTGACTATTTTAATTGATAATTATTCAAATTACCTTACACTTGCATTTATGTATAAAATGCCTTGTATGTGCGGATTAAAGGTTGAACGCAACCAAGCTAAAGCACAGTGCGGAAAATGTAACGAACTTTTTCATTTGGACTGTGTTGGTGTTTTGCCAGCTGATTTAGAATTCCTACTCAGCTGGGGCAATAAGTTTTTTTGTAAAAACTGTGCGGCCACTCGCCGAAAATCTATCCGCTCCTCTACTCCTTCCGTTAGTGGAGAAACATCAAAAATCATAATATCTACTAACTCACCAACTGCCGCTAAAATTAATGAGATTTGCAGTATTCCGCCTTCACAACTAATGCCTAATGAGCCTCAACGGCTAAGTGATAAAGAAATGGAATTTTCCCTACTAACCGTTCTTAATGAGATTGCTTCTCTTAAAGCTGAGTATGCCCGGGCAATGACTGTTATTAGTACTCTTCGATCAGATAAACAGCTTTTGAATCAGCTTTAAAATCCATTTTTAAAAATATTTTTGCGATTAATATAAAAAAAGTTATACTATTTTGAATACGCCCTTTACAGGGGCGTTAGAGAGTTAGAAAGGTTGAATTTGCATATCTAAAAGTCTCCAATTCAAAATAGAAGAACTTTTTTTATATTAATCGTAAAAATATTTTTAAAAATGGATTTTAAAGCTGAAGAGTAGTACTTTGCGATGCCGTTGTGGAAAATTAAAAAAAAAACTTTACCTTGCTCAAAAAAAAATTTTAAAAATGGCCAAAACCTGCATTTTTTGACTATTTAACCTCAAATTACCAAAAATCCTGACGTGCTGGAGCATTTTCAAGGTCATATTCGTTTTCAGCATAAAAAATCTTCAAGAAACACCCATAGCGGTTTTAAAAGCTGTAAAAAAGCGAGATTTTGCAGGCCTGTGTTATAGAAACATAGTAGTAATTTAAACTCATATTAGATCTAAGTGGTCTGTAAAAACAATAAATTTGTTTTAGACTTATAATAAACGAAAAAAAAAAAAACAATCCTAAGAACCACTTGAAGCACAAACCTTAATTTGAGCGCAACTCGAGCGATAAATTAAGCACTGCTAGAGCCTCTTTTATTTTCTCATTAATCAAGAAGGTATAACAGCTGGTTAGAATTATTTACAAACCTTAAATACTCTCATTAAGCTCACTGTGCAATATACTGAAAGTGTATTTTGCTTAATCCACAACTGATGGATGTGCTTGCAGGTACACATCTTGCATACGAAACTGGAAAAATTATCCCGCAAAAACCTTCACTAAACATGTTTCTTGCCTTAAGGCATGCTTTCTGCATTTATGACAGAAATGGTAGCCAGGATTTAGCTCAATTCCGCCTTATTCCACGTTTACACCATAACTCAATTTGCGTCATTTTTGCGTAATTTTATTTTATTTTATTTTTAACTACTAACAGTGGCCTGAAAACATATGTATACACATATATATATTTGTATGCACGCTAGGGTATTTCATTATTCTAAACTTTTGAAAAGTAGCCGCGCCAATCTATTGTATAACGTAAATATCGAACACCTAATTTCTTTATTTCGAGGCCGCCGTAGCCGAATGGGTTGGTGCGTGACTACCATTCGGAATTCCAGAGAGAGCGTTGGTTCGAATCTCGGTGAAACACCAAAATTAAGAAAAACATTTTTCTAATAGCGGTCGCCCCTCGGCAGGCAATGGCAAACCTCCGAGTGTATTTTTGCCATGAAAAAGCTCCTCATAAAAATATCTGCCGTTCGGAGTCGGCTTGAAACTGTAGGTCCCTCCATTTGTGGAACAACATCAAGACGCACACCACAAATAGGACGAGGAGTTCGGCCAAACACCCGAAAAGGGTGTACGCGCCAATTATATATATATAATTACATATATATAATTTCTTTATTTACTTTTTTATTTTTGTTTAATTGTGTTTTACACAAGCCACGGGCTGGAAAAAAGAGTGCTCGTTAGTTTTGGTTTGCAGGAAAATGAAGAATTACAAACAAAGGTACGAAAAATCGACATTAATAGTATAATGAACTAATTTTTTCGTTTAATATTGTAATTGGTTGATTTATCTTGAATTATCCTTTCTTTTAATTAAAATAAAAAAAAAATAATCATGAAAATAATACCTTTACCACAGTCTTCATTTGCTGGCAGTGACTTTCAAATACTCATTTAAAAAGGGGAGAAAAAACTCTTTACGTTTTATTTGCTAAAATAGAATAAAAATATGACACGTGACAAAAATTTAATAACAAATATTGGGTCAAATAGAAAGCACCCTAATGTATCCGCGAGCGTGCATATTTGCCTGCATACATATACATATAGGTAGGTATATGTACTAAGCTGCATGCGTCCATTCAAATGCTAACTGAGCACATCTTTGACAGCTGTCACTTCTGACAATTTATCATCACATTAGCTAAACGTTCGTTTTGAGCATGCTGCGACCATGAATATTGCCTTTGCTTTTTGTGCTGTTGTTGCGCACTTGTGTTTCTATTGTTCTTGTTTTCCTAGTACTGCTGCCAGCTGAAATGCAATCAACAACTGACTGCTGGTATTTGCAATGGCTTCGTCGTCAAATACTGTGTTTGCTGTCATATATATACATATATGTATTACAATTGGCGCGTACACCCTTTCTGGGTGTTTGGCCGAGCTCCTCCTCCTATTTGCGGTGTGCGTCTTGATGTTGTTCCACAAATGGAGGGACCTACAGTTTCAAGCCGACTCCGAACGGCAGATATTTTTTTATGAGGAGCTTTTTCATGGCAGAAATACACTCGGAGGTTTGCCATTGCCTGCCAAGGGGCGACCACTATTAGAAAAATGTTTTTCTTAATTTTGGTGTTTCACAGAGATTCGAACCAACGTTCTCTTCGTGAATTCCGAATGGTAGTCACGCACCAATCCATTCGGCTACGGCGGCCGAATGTCATAGTTATGTATACAAAATTACACGTACGCCTCGATGAATTAGAAACAGATGCACACAGCAGATGTGTAGGAGATTCTGATTTGCTACTTTTCATCATTGCTCGAGGAATAGTAAAAACAAAGTTAAAACAACACATAACATAGGAGTTCCAAAACGAAATCTTCAATCAATAGAAATATGAGTACGCGCACACATATGTAGGTATATTAATCTATACTATAAAGGTGAATGTCTGTACGTTGTCCGCGCATCACTACGAAACGACGACACCAAATGACTTAAAAATTTGTATACATTCATATTTTCACCCAATGAAGGTTATAGGCATGTTTTTATGATGGAACTCCCTTCCCACAGCCCCCAGGCCACGCCACCACTCTCATTCGTCACTAATAATCGAATATTTGCTTAAATTTAATCTAAAAAATCTTAGTTTTTCCTATTTCCCACTATTTATAGCGCACTCTAGACTTCATAATCCGCATAAGCTGTTCAACTATGATCCATATAAAAAGTTCAAAAACGGTTTGAGATAGAAAATTAATAAAAATAATTTTGCTTGATATTTTTCTGATTGGTTGTTTTGATTTTATTCAACGAGGCATAGCAACGGATGCCGGGTATTGGAATATAATATTATGGTTATTAATAAAAAATTATTTTCTATGAAATTATTGTTTGTAATTCTTTTATAAACAAGAAACGGACTTCTTATCCGTAGCACTGAAAAAAATATTGGGCCAGCTGACCAGTAAGGAAACACTTCGATTCTTTATGAACTACAATTTCTTTAATAAGATTATAGTTTCACTAACTAATACAATATTCTTAACTAACAGATAAGTAGCCCGTCCCGAACTCGACTTCTTGATTGAGGTGACCACCGCTTACTTTACACCTATCATTAAACAGCGACGACGCAGTTGTTGGGTAATAAGTCTGAAACCAACCTTGGCTTGGCCACTTATGCAATGCGTAATATTTTGATTGCGTGTGTTGCAACCGATCGTGGGAATGTTTTATTGCAGGTAATTATGAAATACAAATATGCTGATACTGCGGCACGTGTAGCGCGCAGCCGTGGGAGCGTGGCTGTAAATGCGACTGCAGCGTGCTAACTTACATATCCTAAATCCCTCAAAACTACTCCTCCGCGAGCGGGGACGCCGGTTAAAGCTAGTACAATATATAATATAAGATAACATTTGCATATATGTTGGTATATTGAAAGTGAGCAAAATATGGAGAAAACTAAATTGTATTACAACACCGTGCGACAAAAATCAACTAATTCTGTTATCCTGGAAACATTTTATATGCACATGGAACTAGTATAAATTTTATATATTTAGACCTGCCATAAGTTCTGTTACAAGTTAAGTCCGTTATAGATATGAAATTATAATGCTTTTTTTAATGGAGCAAGTTTTATTTAATCATGTAAATATTAAAAAAAAAATTAATTTTCATTCGAAATTATCATCATTTGCTTTTACACAAGCCCTCAAGCGATTAGGCCGTTCAGCTATTACAGCTATATTATGCTTCATTACGCCTTCTATAACACCCTGCTACCTTTTTGACCCAGTCTTAACCCCCTTTTCGCGGAAATGATAGAACACTTTTACATGACACTCCCCACCAAACCATGACGGAGACTGGATGGTGGCCACTGTGAAACCTTGGAACCACATTTTTTGCGTCGTTAGAAGTTTTAGCATAGATTTTTTCATTTTGCTTATTAAAAACTTCTCCAACAGTGAAAATTTTCTCATCTGTGAAAAGAATATTTTCATGGCCATTGTCGCGTGCCACCGAAAAAGCTGCTTCTATCTGTCGAGCCTAAGCACGTTGTCAAAAGAAGGCCAGTTGAGCGACGGAAGGCTTTCATGTGGAAATCATCTCTAATTGGTTTTGATGTGGATCTGGTCGATACATTCGTTTCTGTGGGCATGATTTTCTGCTTTGCAAGGAGATTTCTGCAAACTCTTTCTCGAATGGCTTTTATGGCTTCACTGGTTCGAACCACGCGAGGACGACCACCTATTTTTCTGTCTATCACTTCAGATATTTGGGATAAGCAATTGATCGTGCGGAAACAAACAATCTCGAAATATTAAGTTTTTCAGCGACTTGTAAATCTCGCTTGCACTTTTACCTCACTTTCTAATGCAAACACTGCCATCCGATTTTCCTTGAAAAGGTCAGGCTAAAAAGCCCATTGTATTTAAACGCAGTTTTCCTCAGCTCCCCACTCCATTGTTGACAAGCGAAATTTGCTTCGAAACTGAGTATAATTTATGAGTAGACAACGCATACAAACAAAAGCAAAAATTACGGAACTTTTTTCTGCGAATTTTTTCTCGCCGTTTGCATTGTAAAAGTTGTCACAGAATTTATGGCAAGATTAAGTAGTAGTGATGCATACTCAGTGTTTGATTTTGAGAGCTTCTTGAGGGAAGACATTAGCTGATGCATCCATTGCGTATACTTTATTTCATAGGAGGAAAATTCAACTATTTTTTTACATTTTTATTAAACAGCAAGAAGAACGATGTTGAGGGATTTATTATTATAAAATTTATTAAGAAACTTCAAGGAAATTTTTCATTATTGTAAAGTAATAACTTACTATTGTATTAAAAAGTAAGTAATTTTTTTTTTAATAGCCGGATATATTCCCTTTCGGTTGGAATTTATTTTAATATGAGAGTGTGGATGTAATTAATTATTTTTTTATTTTATTTATAATTGCACATTTTTGAAACTTTAGTCCTTTGAAAGTTTAAGGCCCTTAAAAAAATTAAATTGATGATGGAATGAAAAACTGAGTACGCAGCATTACTATTTAAAACCCTGATTTTTGCATGCATACGTAAGTTTTCTTGCATAGCTTTTATTTTATAAAAGGTGTATTAATTGTCTATAGCTAATTTTGATTCGAAAAAAACGATTGTATTTAAAGCTGAAAACGAACTGAAATGAATAGCATCAGTCTAGAACATGGAAGACTTAGAGGATTTGGAGGACTCAGATTTGAGGCTGATTACACCATATATTATATAATATTATACATTTCGTTTTGCCCGTGTATTAGTAGAATAGCGTCAAGCACATAAATTGGAAGGCACGCTGAAGCAAAATCTTAACAATTATATGTGTCCATATATATATATATATATTGTACATATAAAGGGTGATTTTTTAAGAGCTATAGGAAAGTTTTTCAAAAAAACACACGTAAAATTCATTTCATATTTCATGCAAGTGTTGACCGCGATTGCGCTTCAAATGGTCCATCCGCATAGTCCAATTTTGGCATACTCTTTCCAATGTTTCGGCCGATATCTCACATATGCTTGGATATCATTTCACGGTAGTGCTCACCATTCACAGTTACGTTACGATTGGCAGCATCTTTAAAAAAGTACGGTCCAATGATTGAACAAAGTCTGTTTTAGTGAATTTTGAAGTGTTTTTGAGACTATGGTCAAAGCCTGATGCCCTGGAATTAAAACGACTACAGGTTCAGATTCAGTGACCCCATACACATACAGAATTCCAGGTCGAAACCATTCTCTTTATCTTGAAATTCTAATATTATGATTTTGTAATATCCATTATAAATTTTTTGACATTGTTGAATGCCGGTTTATCTGTCTTTTGCAAATTCGGACAGTTTGAACGCAGTCGCTTGTTCACCTTTTATTTCACTTAGCTATTTTGACAGCTCCATCAGGCAGCTTCGCGGAAGGACACTTTTCCGCAGCCTTCATTGAGTGACTTCAGTAATGAATTCATTCATGTTGGTGCGCAATGAAACAACGCCACATATGAAGAAAAAAAGTTACCGCCTGTCTCGATATGCAGACTCAGATTTTATGCAAATCATCTCATCTGATATCATGCAAATGGAGACCACTTATCGCTGCACACTGGGCCAGTGAGTGGCCAAAAATAAAAATTTTCGACTTAATTTAAACAGGAAATTTATAACATCATCTTATTTTGAGTAATTTTTTACACCAAATTATGAAGTTTCATTAGTTTTTATCAATTAGTTTTTTTTATGTAACAGTTCAAAGTCAAAGTTTTAGTTCGATTTTTAACACTTTCAAACAATGTTTATCATAAGTTGTTGTGAAAAATACTACTCAAGATGTTATTATCGTCCATAACTTTTCTTTATGGATATCAAAAAATAATTTATAATTGAAACCATGTGTATTTATGTTCAATAAGTTTTTTTTTTAACATTTAATCAACAAAATCTGTTTTTTATTCATACATGACTTACTTTGAAAACAAAGTTCCCCGAAGTTCCCCTATCAAATGAGTTAAATTTTATGCCAAATTGTTCGTAAAGAAGTATTAAATAAGGTATATATGCGCCTTTTTGCGCCTTTTCATAAACATGTCTGAAATATCGATATTAGTGTGAGAGAAATCTCAAATAATTCTGACCCATTAATGTTTGAGCCAAAACTACCGAGGAAAAATCGAGTTTAATTCAGTGTTTGCATTTACTACTTCAGAGCAGCAGTAGTACCCCAAATAATGCTCTGCTCTAACTATGTAGTTAAACATTGTCAGCTACAGAGTAGAGCTGATAGCGCACAAGTCAAACTAGGTCTCCAAGCTATGACTCTAACTGCGCAACAGTCAGAGTCATAGTAGAAAAAATAATTGCGTCGTAGTTTTACACAGGAGCTCATAGTCACTAAAATAAAATGCGCAGTAGACCAAAAACAGAGATTGAACTTTGTCCAGAAAGATCCAGAACTGTCCAGTACCTCAGAGAGTGAGAGACTCTCAGCAGATCGTTCGGTCAATGTGCACCCCCACCCCCGTTTTTATTTTGTACACGAAAACTGCGGAGCGACTATTTGCAGTAATACGAAGTCATTTCGCGATGTCATATTTTGAGCGAGAGCGAACAAAGTTCAATCTCTGTTTTTGGTCTACTGCGCATTTTATTTTAGTGACTATGAGCTCCTGTGTAAAACTACGACGCAATTATTTTTCTACAATGACTCTGACTCTAATTGTTGCGCAGTTAGAGTCATAGCTTGGAGTCCTAATTTGACTTGAGCAAGAGCAAAATTGAAAAATCCTTTGCTTTGTTTTTTTCTCATTAAAATGAAAATCACAAAAAAAGAGATTCTTGATTTAATTTTAAAATCACCAGATGCAGATCCAATTAAATACATATTGGATAAACATAATAAAAGTTTAACAGATATAAATGAAAATACGTTGCAACAGATACAGAAAGCATTACAAACTTTAAAATCAAAATATAAAAGTAAATATAATGCAGCAAGTAGAAAGACTGACAGATTTATTCTAAAGAATAAAGTTTGGCTTGATTCAGAATTTATGACACTTCATTTCATTCCACAAAAAGTTAAAACAAGCACTGGTAGAATGTCTCTGGATTATATTGATAAATCAGACCGATCCAAAAGACGCGAGGTTGCATCAATTAGTTCTATTAATTGCCATGATCCTCAAAGACTCATATTGGCTGCTCGTTAGAGCTGTACTTGATGAACTTAAAAAGAGCTCTGCTAGTGCTTTAAATATAAGACAATTAATTGCGAATAGTGAAAAAAATATCATTATAAAGAAAACTCCATTACAGGCTTTAAATTATTTACTGGATAAATCTTTATCTAAGGATATTTATATTAGTATGCGATACGAATGTAAATTATCCGGAGCTGATATTTGGCCTGCTTATAATGAAGTTAGAGAGGCAAAAAAAATATTAAGACCTACAAAAGATGATATTGAAATCAATGAACACGAGGCAAAAGTTTGTCTGCAGTCTTTACTGAACCATACTGGTAGTCGAATAGTGGAAATGCAAGAACAAATTTTATTGAAAATCATGGATACAAATTCTTTAACAGAAATAGAATTAATCTTAACTTGCTCTTGGGGCTTTAACGGAAGTACAGGACACTCTAGATACAAGCAATCTTTTGAAAATAGCTCAGAATTCGACAATTTTGACGATGAAAGAATCTTTGCTACTACTCTCATCCCTTTACAATTAACATCTCAAAATGGACACATTGTTTGGTACAATCATGATTCACAATCTCCACGGTTTTGTCGACCTATTAAATTAGAATTTGTTAAAGAATCAGCAGACATTGTTTTGTCCCAAAAAACTGAAGTGGATGGCCAGATTAACAGCCTGCAGGTCTTAAACATTATTAATATGAGTCACAAAATTACTGTTCACTTCTCTTTACATTTGACTTTTGTTGATGGGAAAATTTTGAATATTTTAACAGGAACAAAATCATCACAATGCTGTCCAATCTGTAAGGCAACTCCAAAACAATTCAATGATCTAAAAAATATTAGTAAAAAAACAAGCGTATTCCTTCCAGATAAAAATGCACTTCAATATGGTATTAGCCCATTACATGCGTGGATTCGATTTTATGAATGTTGTTTGCATATAGCTTACAGAATTAATATTAAGAAATGGAGGGTAAGTACGCCTCAGGATAAAAAACTTGTTGCAGATCGGATAGCTGAAATTCAAAAAATTCTACGTGAAAAGTTGGGACTATTAGTTGATATACCAAAAGCAGGTGGTTCTGGTACAACTAACGACGGAAATTCCGCACGTAAGGCATTTCAAAATGCAGAGATTTTTGCTGAATGCTTAAAGATTGATTGCCAGTTCGTAAATAATATGAAAATTATTTTAGTTTGCCTTTCTTGTCAGCTACCAATCAACACAGAAAAATTTGAAGAATTCTGCTTAACCACTGCAAGCTTGTATGTTACCTTGTATCCTTGGTATCCAATGCCAGCAACTCTTCATAAAATCTTGATTCATGCTGGAGAAATAATAAGACATTGTACTTTACCAGTTGGTGTATATGGAGAAGAGGCATCTGAATCGAGAAACAAAGATTACAGAAACTTCAGACTCAGGCACAGTAGACAATGTGATAGGAAAACAAACTTAGAGGATCTCTTTAATCGATTACTAGATACTTCTGATCCATTACTGTCTAGTATGAACAGGTTGTCTAGAGCTAATAACAGAAGACGTTTACCACTTTCAGCAGAAGTTAAACAGTTACTTTTGTTAGATACTCAAAATATGGAAAATGATCATAGCAGTGCCAGTGCAAATGAAGACGAATATGAATCGGAAGATGAAACAGAGGCCGAACGCGATCATAAAATGATTGCGTCTAATGACGTTCACAAACTTCTAGATGAACTTGAACTATCAGAAGAAGAAACTTCTGATTCTGAATAAATTGAGCTTAAATGCAGATTCAAAAATTTAGTCAAATTAAAAAAAATTAAAAATTACAAAAATTACAACAAAAAAAATTAGAAATTACAAAAATTACAAAAAAAATTAAAAATTACAAAAATTACAAAAAAAAAATTGGGATACTAATATAAATCGTACTAGAATCCTCCTCGCGGTGTATCCTGGGCGTATGAGTACAGCGTATTTTTTTTTGTTCTAAACCCCTAGATTCTGAGTTTGAAACAAAAATATTGATTTTTTTAATTTTATGTCCGCCATTTTGGATCCGCCATTTTGAATTTCTCAAAGTTGACATTATATTCGTAATGTGCATTGTTCTAAACCCCTAGATTCTGAGTTTGAAGCAAAAATACGGATTTTTTTAAATTCATGTCCGCCATTTTGGATCCGTCATTTTGAATTTTTTAATTTTGACTTCAGATTCGCATTCATAGAGTTAAAAAACTATAATAAACGTGGTTTTAATCGGTTTTGTGGCCTTTTCCTAAGAAAAAAGAGTTTTGGCCACTCACTCGGGTCTTCTGGCCCAGTGTGCGCTGGCATAAGCAATTAATCGCTGATCGCATGCAATGAACTGCCATTTTTGTGTTTTGGTAACTCTATAAAATTAAAAGAGAAATTTCAAAAAGGCCCGATCGCGCTTTCCTTTTATTTGGAAATGCATGGCGTGCTTTGTTGGGGAAAAATATATCTGCGACATTTGCTACGCATGCCATGAAATCGACAGTTTGCTTGCAATTTCTCATCGCATATGCAAATGCGCGGGTACGAGTACATACCCTATGACCAGAAAGTACCGGAAATGTTTAAATAAAACAAAACAGAGTTAAATTTCAGGCAAATTTAGTTTATCTCCTTCAAAATATGACCCATCTGAAGCAACACACATGTGCCAACGTTTAACCCAGTCCTCCAAGCGCCCCTGGTAGGCCGGTGAAGGGATGGCCTTCAGCTCTTTCGCCGCATTCTCTTTGATCTCCTCTATCGGTTGAAATTTCCTTCCAAGAAGTGGTAACCTCAGCTTGGGAAACAAAAAGAAGTCGCACGGGACTATATCCGGTAAATACGGATAGTATTTACTTGATGTTTGGTCAAATAATCCAGCACAATTTGGGTTCCGATGACGCTAAAAAGTGACAGATGTGTATCTTACAGTTCTACCAACATAAGACAAAAATATGGACCGGCTTCCACGTGCGCGGTTCGTTTAAAGTAAACATTCCCGGTACTTTTTGATCATAGGGTATACGTACTTAAATGAAATATATTTACTTCTATACCTACATACAAATATGCATAACACAAACATGCACCTCCTAAGGAAATTGTTTAGAAAGTTTTTTAATTAGCATATCAACGGTTTATAAATAGTTGTCGTATTCAGCATTTTCATATATAAAATCCCCATTACATTTATATAACTTTTTGAAGCTAATTTCTTTTTTATGTTGCTTTTATGCCAACTTTCACTTTCTTTGATATCACAAACTTGATTACCGGCATTTTCGATTCAAATTTTCATAGGATTACTCTCAAGCGCGCAGTGGTACGAACGGCTGAAAAAAATGTTCTTACTTTGCAAAAACAAAAACACAATAACAACAAGCCATCAACCTCATGGATTTCCTATGGGTAGTATAAAAATTCATGGCACCTTACTTTTGTGTTGTGAAAAATGCCTTTTCGTTTAATTCTAAAGATATTCACGGAAAAAAAATGGAGCTGGCCTGCGAATGGTGGTCTTCTTTCATATTGTAGCCATTTTGGTATCCGGAAGCCCATATAAACACGTACGTTAAGTATGGTAGCATCAAAATTTTAATATTTTCATTCAATATGAAAGTTGCATAGTGTAACTATATAAATTTCAATAAGTACTTTCCGGTCCCGTTCAGTTGAATGTAGAGAAATTAGCGAGACTTTACAGTAAATACAGGTTCAATAATTATAAGTAGAGCTGAACCCATTAACAATTGTTCAGTGCCTCACTGTGGTAGTGAGGTAATCTATCTGAAATTACCTCTCAAAATTACAATCGAAGTGTTAATTGGAATGGTGGGTTTCCCATGGCTCAAATGACGCAAGCAAGCAAACCGAATTTATACCAAGCCAAGGATTGTCACTTTTTAACATGAATATTTATGCTATTATAGTAACTGCTCCAACGGCTTGAAATTTCACGGTCTCATCTCAATACCCCATCATATTTGGAATATCAGGAAAAGAACTGTTATAAAGGATGCTTTCAGCGCTATAGCAGTCGGATTAAGAAGGCAGGATGGAATACTACTGTGGGCACAAAGTAAGGTGAATTTGGTTGTAAAATGAAACACCTTTATTTATTCTTGTAAATCAATTTCATCCCCTTCAAAATAGTCCCCTCTCGATGAAATATACTTATGCCAATCCCCGAAACATGCCAAATAGTCCATTTCCGGTATAGCCATCAGCACCTTCTTCGATTCAGCTTTTATCTCCTCAATCGACTCGAAACGCGTTCCCCGGAGTGGTCTCTTGAGTTTTGAGAATAGCCAGAAGTCACACGGAGCCAAATCGGGCGAATACGGTGGTTGCGGAACGATATGCATGGAATTTTTGGCGAAATGGTCACGAAGAACGAGTGCAGTGTGAGACGGTGCATTATCGTGATGCAAAAACCAAGAGTTGTTGGCCCATAATTCTGGGTTTTTAGACGATTTGGCCAGGTGGAAGGAATTCATAGTGCACCACACCACGAAAATCGAAAAAATCTTTCATCATGACCTTTATTTCTGAACGACTTTGACGTGCTCTTTTCGGTCTGGCCTCGCCTTTAGCACGATATTCGCTTGATTGGTCGGTTGTTTCAGGGTCGTAAGCATAAATCCAAGACTCATCTCCCGTAATGATGCATTTGAGCTTGTCCTGATAGTCTGAAAGCATTGTTTCACACACATCAACGGGACGACTTTTTTCCAAAAATTTGAGAGTTTTCGGTACCAAACAAGATTTGACTTTTCGTAGGCCCAATTGGTCTTTCAAAATGGTTTTCACAGATCCTTCTGATATTCCGCTCATATCAGTAAGGTCTTAACAGTCAACCGACGATTTTTGAGCACTAACTCCTTCACTTTATTAACGTGTTGGTCATCTTTTGACGCCGATGGTCGTCCGGAGCGCTCCAAGTCATCAACACGTTCTCGACCCTCTTTGAAGTCTTTGTACCACTTATAAACATTTTTCTGCGACATGGTCGAATCACCAAATGCCTTCTGCAACATGCTAAACGTTTCCGCAGCCGAAATTTCATCCCGCAAACAAAATTTGATGGCACTTCTCTGCTCAATCAAATCAGACATTCACATGAAAGTTGGCCCAGATGTTATTAACAGTGTTGCCAACTCATGAAAAAAATAACTAGAGCGAAATTTGAATCCCGCGAAGTTTGACAAATAAATTCACCTTACTTTTTGCCCACAGTAGTGTAACGTTTAACTCCACACATTGCGGCCTTAGTGTCACCTAAAGTAAAATCATTTTTAAAATCCTCTCTGTATACAATGTATCAGCGATTTCAGCAGAACTGCTTTAATAATAATATTTATTATTATTATATATTATATATTATAATATTTATTATTATTATAATTCTTATAAAACTGTCATAGATAAAAATAATCTCTGACTAAAAAATATCTATGACTAAAAATTATTTAGGTCTTAACCGTGTAGCCATTAAATAGCCGAAATTTAATGAATAAAAAGTCTGGATGTATTGAGAAAAAACATATTTCTTAGCTATCAAATCGATGCGTTTAGCGTTCCCATACACTGTATCGAAATAATTGAAAAATTAATAGTTTAAGGTTATAAAGCCATCTTCATTTCGTGGCTAATACAAATTTCTGATTTCTTTGTGGAATTTTTTGCAACAAGCTTCCACCATATGAATTTAATTAAGTCAAACTTCATATTTTACTACAAATTTCATTAATTATCACCATTATGCACTTGGGTAACTAGTTTGCTCATCAAATTTCGTTCAAATAAATACCATTTTTATAGCAATCTTGTTTACTTAGTACGAATTTTTATTGACTTCCTGCTGTCACGCTGACGCCTGCTATATCATTTTGACAATCAAAGGGCGTGAGAAGTGTTTGAATTCTTGGCGTTTTGACGGTCTGTTGACCGGTGGTGGCTATCCATAAAACAGCGAAATGAACTTGAAAGTTTTCGCACAATATTTACCCGCTGTTTTCTTTTATTTACCTAAGTTTCCTTGTGCTGTCACTCAATGACTTAAATATTTATATTGTATGTTTTATTAAAATATTTCATGAAAATACTGAGTTTGTTAGCATAACAAGTTTGGTCATGTATGATAAATAATTTTAATTAATAGGAACAGCAATGCAGCAGGAAATGCAATTTTACTGAGCTGGGCAAGAAACAGGATAAAAAAATTTAAAAGTTTCAAAATGAAATATCTTCCTTATTTTTACACTATATGACAGGACCACACGACTACGCAGTGGGGCAAGTGTTGCAGATGGAAGAGTCGAAGAGAAGGCCAGGCAGACCACCAAAGACATGGAGAAATTCTATAAAAACCGGCATACGATGCAGAAGCGTGAGTGGAGAGACGACCCGATACCGTGTGACCTAGACGTATCGCACAAGTTGAGCCGACCCGAAATAGGAATAGGCTAGGCGAAAGAAAGAAAGAAAGAATGGATTTGAATGTATAATAGATGTATAAAGAGTCTGGTTCGTAGAGCAAAAATACTCTAAGCTATTTGCTACTTTAAGCCTAAAAAAATTGGCTGTATCATTGCCATCGGGTTTTCTACATAATGTTGTCTGTCCGGAAATTACGTTAGCGAGATTCCCTAAAGATTATATTATCACAAATTATTAGACTATGCAAAGAAACTTTACTGCCTGTACGAATTCGAATCAACCCATTCAAAGCTAATAAAACAAAATAATAACACTTCAAAATTAATGCAAACTTGTTAATTTCTACCCACCTCCCACACTCTTTTAACAAAAAAAACTTTGTCAGCAAAAAAACTCACAGCACATAAACGAAAAACAGTCAAGGAGCAAACTCATTATGGAGTTGCAATTCCAACTGTTGAAAGTACTCAAAGTACTTTTCCACTTCCCGTCGTAAAGTGTGCCAGTGAAAACGCTGACAAGTAATTTTCTATAAAACTTATGAGATCGCAAATTTGAATAGTAAACTTGCGTGAAAAATCAATAGCACACCAGCGAAGAAAAGTCGTTGAAGAAGAGACAAAGATAAACGTTGGTCACTGAATTGAAGGAGGAAAAGGGGCAAAAAGGAGCCAGTAAGGATGGCTAGCATGCAATTCTGGTGGAATTTAACAACGTTGTTTCATGAAAGCTACTACAGCTTTAATGCGAGTACCAGTAACACTAGTTTACACCAAAAATGGTCCTCGATCAATGACACGAATTATATATTGCCAATGGTGGGCACACTGCATTATAAATTTACTGCATTACAAAAATGAGTAATCAGTAAAATTTTACTGATAATGAAGTTTAATTTGCATTACCAGTAAACTTTTACTGATTACTGAAAAAAATGTGCAGTAAAAATATTTTTTTACTGATTACTGAAAAAAATTGCAGTAAAAATATTTTTTTACTGGTTACTGAAAAAAATTGCAGTAAAAATATTTTTTTACTGATTACTGAAAAAAATTTGCAGTAAAAATATTTTTTTACTGATTACTGAAAAAAATTGCAGTAAAATTACTGATAATATAATTTGATTTGCATTATCAGTATAATATTTACTGTTTATGGGAAGTCAAAATGTAATTCACTCTCATCACGAAATTCAATCATTTATGTACTCAATAATTCTTTCTTTTTTTTGGTTTCTCTTATTTTCCTAAATAACAAAATAATAACTTCGGGGATGAAAGTAATGGTAAACTTTTTACACTTGGTTTTCAATTAAATATTTGTTTTATGCATATATTTACTTAAATAGATATTAGCATACAATGTGGTTCCACTGACTCGGAAAATTATCTTCAAGAAACGCTCTTATACCTGGCCGAACAAGAAGAAACAACAAGTTGTCTAAATAAATATCAGGCTATTATTTTTAAAATATAATACCACATTACCGTCATCTGCACGGTTGTTTTCATTCGCTGGAATTGTAAATCGGTCCAGAAGGCAAAAACTGCAATTTTTTTTCAGTAATCAGTAAAAAAATATTTTTACTGCAATTTTTTTCAGTAATCAGTAAAAAAATATTTTTATTGCAATTTTTTTCAGTAATCAGTAAAAAAATATTTTTACTGCAATTTTTTTTCAGTAATCAGTAAAAAAATATTTTTACTGCAATTTTTTTCAGTAATCAGTAAAAAAATATTTTTACTGCAAATTTTTTTCAGTAATCAGTAAAAGTTTACTGGTAATGAAAATTAAATTGCAATATCAGTAAAATATTATATTTACTGCATTTTTACTGTTACTGCAAAGTGCCCACCTATGATTGCCATGTAGGTTATAAAGGGTTTTTCAATAAGGGCGGGTAGATGTTGAAGTGGAATAAAATGGCGTTTGCTGTGGGGCACGTAGCGCCGTTCTGCTGGAACCACATGTCGTCTAGGTCCATATGGTTCAATATGGACCATAAGAAATTGGAAGGGCCACCACGTCTACCGAAAAATGGGCGCAATGCGCGCATTTGAACGTGCTGTTCAATCGTGTAACTTGGCATGATGATTTGGCACAAACAAATGAATAATAAACAAAAGATTTGACAGATGTCACCAAAACAAAATGGCTGCCACAGGGCGCCAAAATCGACCCGCGCCAATTGAAAAACCCTTTATATGTGCCTTTCCAAATTTATGCACTTCAAAGAAATAGCGCCCACTGTTTTCGAGATTGCAGGTAATAACTGCACTATTGCACAATCTTGGAAACCATTCTTTAAAAAATAAAAGTCATTTTTGGTTTCAGCGCCCTCAAATTAGTCAAAAAAACGCTTTTTTGTTGAAGACCATTTTTGGAACTGAAAATTTGTAAACTAGTGTAATTTAAAAACCTTTATCATCCTAAGCCTGCTTCAATACGCGCAAAAGGCGACAAATATAAATTTATAGTGAGTACAAAACTGCTACTGTTCATGTGGATGTGTCCTGTTCAAGTCAACGATTTTTTATTTTGTACAGTCTCAATTACTTTCGAATTTTATGTATAGTACACAGTAAGTTGCTTTACTTTTTCTTAAGTAAATTGCTTGTATTCTCTATTTTGATAACCCAACGATTCAAATAAGTCATCCATCAAGTGGCACTGTTCCGAATGATTGAATATTCGATTGCATGAGTAAGTGGTATCTGATATAAAATGAAGTGTCGAAGTGGAATTGAATATAAATTACTTAAGTGTAAGGCATATTGAGCAGGTAATAGCTGATACTAGAAAAGCCGATTTGATTATTTTCCGATTGATTTGACTTTTAAGTTCCACAATTTTATTTGCATTTTAGCATAAAAAATCTATCGGACATGTTTACCTATAATATGACAGCCACATGAGAGCAGGGATAAATAGGTATTTTTTTTTTTTTTTTTTGTATTTTTTCAGAATTAACTATTTTTGGTGTTATGCAGACCAATAGCATTGCTTATGCCTTAACTAAGAGTAAAATATTAAAAACTTGTATTTTAAAAGTAAATAAATTTAATTGAAAAAAATTAAAACTGTACGCAACTGTGCTCCTGTAAATAAAATCTTTTACGTCAAAAAGCGAAAGTGCGACCATATTTTTCAGCAATTTCACAAAAAAGGTAAAGGTAAGAGGTTGCGATTTATTAAGCCAAATTAGCCAATCAGGGAACTAAGGACTTGGAAGTGTAAAGATATTTCATCTGTCAAAGCAGGTAAACTAAAGGCGAACTGTGAGTTCATCAGATTCCGATTCACTTCTCGTTTCTTAAGAAGTGGATCCCAACACAACTAAATCTTTCTGGTATGCGTCTATCGCAATTTAGGTGGCATTACTAAGAGAAAATTGTAGACAACGGAATTCTTTTCAGGCACGTGACAAAATTTAATAAAAATTTATAAAATTTGAGAACTTGTCAGAGCAACGGGAAGCGCCGTCAATAAATATTTGTTTAATGCTTGGAATACTATTGTCGTCAGAAGTCAAGTATCTTGGTGTAGTACTTGGCCCGCAGTTCCATTGGAAGCTGCACATCGTAAATCGAGTTAAGAAGGTCAGTATAGCTTTCTGCTCTTATAACTTTATGTTCGGCAAAAAATGGGGTCCCAAGCAACGTGTCTTGGTCTAGATGTACAATTAAGGGGGTCTGCCAATTTTGATACATAGAAGCCTATTTTGGTGGGTAGCTCTTCGGAAGGGCTTTAACACCACCAAATTAGAGAGAGTGCGAGTACTGCAGGTATTGGCATCATGGCGTTCAAAACATGGCTCACTACCGCCCTCCATTATACACTTTCTTCCCGTTGATCACCAAGTTCAAACCATTGCTGCTCAGAGCGCTATTTGATTGTAGAAGCTTGGCCTCTGGAGGCAATCTCCTGCAGCATATACACCGGATTTACACACGGAGACATCTGGAAGGGAGACACTGGAAATTCTCTTTTCATGTCTCATTCGCGGCCACACGAGCAAAATTGTTTTCGGCAACATTTTGACGTTTACTACTTTAGCATCTTCTGGTTCGAATATATTCTACAACCTGTTAACATGTAAAGCGGAAAACGTTCGTCAACAATTTCTTAAATATATGAATGAAAAATGCAAACTGGTTAAATAATAAATAATTTGTTGTTTTTTTATTTAAATGTATTTATAAATTGTTGTACTTGAATAAAAAAAATTAAATTAAAAATACATCATATATAAATAATTAACTTAAAAATTACTTGAGTATCTAGAAATGCGGGGAAAATTAGAATTCAACATAAACATGCCCCATAATATATTTTAAATTATACCTACTTTACTAGCAAAAATAATCGTGCATTTCCCAAGCAGCGTTCGAATGTTTGTCATCGTTGTTATCTTCCGTAAAGAACTCAGAACTTTCTCCCACAAAAGAAGAAAACAAATGAAGCAACTGTCAAAAATTGCTTTAAGATTGGAAATACGAATAAGAAGAGCAAAGCGTGTCGCCAGTACAGGAGACAAATTTCCTTCTCTCTTCCGTCCTTCACCCCCGAACAAAATGTTTCCCTTCCAAATGTTTCCATGTGTAAATGGGCACATAGTAGTTGAGGTAGCTAGGGCTAACTTCCGTACAACCCCAATTGCAGAAGCTGTGGTGATCCGGCAGAGAAAGAGACAGTTGAACACTTTCTTTGGAAATGTCCGGGTCTGGCGGCTAGGCGCTTGAGGTTCCTTAATGTGCCTTTTGAGGATAGCCTGACTCAGTTTAATCCTAGATTATTTTCTCTTCTCCACTACATTCACAGGACTGGATGGCTGTAGATAGTTTTTCTTCCTTTAAGTTTTGAAATTTTTCGCAGGTATTGGTCTCCATTATGGTATCAAAACGGCACTCCAGTGCTACTTGTAGAACTCTTGCCATCTATGTATTCTACCTACGCACCTTCATTCTGGTGTATCTTGGGTGTTTCTACAATACAAATAAAAAAATGTTGAGCTATCTCTATATGGAGAAAAGACCGCCTCCCAAAAAAATTCAAACATCAACTGGGTTTTGGAGCCACTCGAAACTTGCATGAAAAAATTCGCAATTACGATGAAAATTTGTTGATTTTTGTTAATTTGCTCAAATTTTTAAACTGTGATTTAAGTGGTTTTTTGTAGGAGAATGTACTATATTTTCGTTAAACTAAATAAATATTTAAATTAAATAAGAAGCCAAAAGTTATCAATAGGTCCTAGTGTTATATTTATTTATTTATTCATATTAGTATATTTATTCATTACAAATCACTCCCAGAGTAGATAGATATATAACAAACAAGCCTGCTTAGCAGGGCATTTAAAATACTAACGCAAAGTAAGAATATTATATTAAGAATTTGTGGAACAACATCAAGACGCACGCCACAAATAGGAGGAGGAGCCCGGCCAAACACCCAAAAAGGGTGTAAGCACCAATTATACATATATATATAAATATTAAGAACATGTTCTCGAAAAATTGTCATAACGACTCCAAATGTTAGCCGCATACCCCAAATGAGAAGAACCGTATAAACCAGTTTAAAAGTGTATGTATCAGAAAATTCAGATGTATTGTAATGAATGAAGCCCAGAATTGAATTCGGTTTGGTAAGAATGAAGTAATATGACCACTGAATGAAGGTTCGGGAATATAACTCCAATATCCTCGCACTCTGTTACATAATGCAACTCGTGGTTAGCAGGCAAGGGAGATGCGTTAAAAACGTTCCGATTCCTCGAAAATGTTAAATAAAATCATTTTTCAAAGTTTAGTTCCCTAGACGAAACATTTTTCATTATTATTAAATTTTTAATATACTATGGCTACCTTCACAGACATCCTATCCCGCATTTCCTCATGGTCCCTTTCTTCAGGCGTTTCAATCTCTCCAAATAAAACTAAACTAATACATATTTGTAAGAAACAAAACTGTAATATACCTACGTCTACATTTAACAATACAAATATTACTTGTACAGATAGTCATAAGTTTCTAGGTATAGTATTAGATTCTAAGTATTCCTTTAAACATCACTGTAAATACGTTAGAGATAAACTATTTCTTAAGTTAAACATTGTGAAATATTTATCTTGCAAACGCTCGCTTATCAACTCTGAATTGCTAGTCAACGTTACAAAGGCGCTCCTCTTATCCTCTATCAACTATGGCGTAGAAATATATGGCCAACATGCTAAAAATAACATCAAGCTCCTACTTCTCCAATAAAAAACATCTTGGCAGAATCAGGTCTACCATCACTAATCGACAATGTGGAGGACAATATAAGGAAACTTTATCCTAAGCTTGCTCTCACTTCTAATGCTTTGCTACAAAAATGCTTTCACTCGGCAGCTGTGCGTGTACGGACTCCTAAGATAGCTTCATCAATTTCCAAATGCGCCTCTTTTGCAAAAGACAATGGACTGCCCTTAAGACTATTATCGATGAGACATGGCCATCACCCGCCATGGGTGCTGAAAAAATCATCTTTTATAAACGACTTAAGTTATATGCAAAAATCTAATACGACATCGGCAGAGTATTGCGCACATTTTTTAGAAATTTCATCTCGCTTTAAAAGCACTAGTTGGCAGCTAATCTTCACCGATGGTTCCAAAGCGAATTACACTTCCTTTGCTGTCGTGAAAGAGAATGGAGAGCCTATATCGTATGGACTACTACTTCCGTTTTGTTCAATTTTCACCGCTGAAGCAACAGCAGTTCTCTACGCCATGCAGTATTCGTCAAAATCGAAGGGGAAATACATTATATGCACAGACAGTATGTCCTGTTTTCAGGCCATAAAGGACTATAATAACTCCAACCACATTATTGGAACCATAAGAAATATCCTGATTTCTCACCCTCATAATATCAAAATCATGTGGGTACCAGGGCATTCATGCATCAACGGCAATACAATCGCTGATAATACTGCCAAGGATATGAGCATTACTCCTACGATCACATCAAATCTTTTATGTAAAAATGATGTTTATCGACTTATAAAGCAGCATAGGCAAACCAAACTAGTAGCTGACTGGTTTCACTATATCCACCATTACTCCAGGATTAATCCTAATCGTACTAAACCAACTTATCTATCATCACTCCCATCTAACTATACTACGCCATATACTCGCCTACGCATTGGTCACAGTGTAATCACCAATGCATATCTACTGCAAGGGAGGCAACTAAGCCTATGTCCATTTTGTAATACTCCAGTCAGTATCCTGCACTTGTTAGCCTTTTGCCCTGGACTAGATAGACAAAGACAGCAGAATTTTGACGGTCATGATGCACTATCGCTATTAATTAACCCTTCCGATTCCAACATTTCGAAAATCTATAAATTTCTGAAGGACTCTGATCTTCTACGACGTATATAAACCAGGAATTCTTCACCAGCCAGCTGAAAGCCTCCGTTGCTAGCGCTGCGTTATATTTTTGTTTATTTAGCAATTCTATTGTTATTTAAGCTTTTAAAAAATAAAAAATAAAAAATAACAATAACTTTAGCTTCTGTTTAGTTGGAGTCAGTAGCGCCTCTGAAACTATTATTTATTTTATTTTAAAAAATTTTTTTCTATTGCTTTGAGACTCTCACTATTATCCTATACTATGTGTTGAATAACCCCAAACCAGACCTCACACATATTTGCACTAAATTTTAGCTTGGTCTAAATAGAGTGCAAAATATAGTTGTTTATCAGAGATTTCTTTAGAAATCTCCCCTTCTTCTGCCCACCATTAACCTTATCACACAGCTGCCTGTTGCACATTCCACCTACGAAATTAGTGATGTTGCCCCATTGATGTACATATGTGGTGGCACGTCATAAAGCTGTTGGATACCGACCAAGGGTTTCTACCCATTTTGAAACATGTAAATGAAGTGGTTTCCAAAGCCACAATTGCAGTGTAGCAGCAATAAAAGTGGTAACAAAATATGCTTTTATCACCAAGAACAACAACGATATTTGTAGGTACACACAAAATCTAAGCAAACCAAAAAAATGCTTTTGTTCCCCTTGTTTTGGCATATTTTCAAATGTTCGCTCACTCGCTCTCTCATTTTTTAATCTGCTCCATCTGTCCTACACTTACGAATGTGGATTTATGTGTGTGCCATTTTTCTTTAGCCACCGCAAATGCAACAAGTTGTGGCCAACAACAGATGTGACACAATTAAATGTGACAGCGTAGTAACAATAGCTTTTGAAAGCAACAACACAACATGTAAAACAACAGTGTTTGCAATGGTTTGTAACTCTTGTGGTGTAGAGGCATCTGACAAGCAGTGTCAGAATTTTGTTACTTAACAAACACTGAGGCACAAATAAAACAAGTCAACAAAAAATTAACCCTAAATGATTCTTTTGATTTTTTTATACAATGATGTGTTCTTTGTATTATCGCCTATGGATATTTTGGAATCTCTTCTCTTTGATCCTTGCATACAGAAATACTTATTCACTAAAGTATGTACTTTATCTCGGCATCAAAGTTAACTAAAATCTAGAAATGGAGTAATAATAGTAAAAATATTAATCCTGCATGTTGAAAAGATGTTTTTCTAAATCATATGAAAATGTAACTTAAATCAGACTTCTTGTTTAAGAAAATTTTAAATAATATAATATAAAAAATATCCTAAGGATATGTAAATTAAATTAGAAAAGCTAAACTTTTTTGTTCCTTCAAGACGCTCAAAGATTAACTTTATCCCGACCACAAATGCCTTTTTACGGGAACCTCACACAAGATGACTTTGATGACAAAAATTTACAATTTTTTTTTTTACTCCGTGTACTTGTGCCCAAAGGTATGATCATTTTGTTCACATAACGGTTGTATGTAGCACCATAAAGAAATCGAGTTAGATATAGATATATATATACCAAGTCACTCAGTCCATGTTTGTCTATCTGCCTATGAGTACGATAACTCAAGCAAAAATTAGTATATTTGAGTGGAGCTTGGTAAACATTTTTCCCTTAATCTAAGGTACTTCGGTACTGATAGAACAAATCAATCAACAACTGATGGTCAGAAAGCAGAAGTAATTAGAACAAGTAACGCACACCAAAGGAAATTGTCAGCAAATTGATTTGGCAAGAACCGGTAGTGTGCAGAGACAGGGCTGATGAGGCGCATATGGTCAGGAAGCGGAAGTGGGTCGAAAAAGATATTGACAGCAAACGAAATTGGACGAAAACCGATATGATAAGAACCGAAAATGAGCAGAGGCTGAGCTGATTTGATGCGGATATGGTCAGGAAACGCAAGTGATTAAAAATGGAGATTCACACCAGACGGAAGTGACCGGAAACGCGGATGATATCTCTGTTACAAATTGACTCTAATTTGGAAGAAATTATGCACCCAAGAAAATAATTACGACGCAAGTAAAAGAGATGGGTAGTGTTCCACCAACTTTAGTTAAATACGTATATCTCGATAACAACTTGATAAAATTTACACAAACTTTGTATTCGTATTCGGCCCCAGAGTGCAAGCACGAATTAGGTTCATATTTTTTATAGTAATGATTTAAAAGCACATTTTGAAGAAGCCCAAATGGAATTGAAGTTTTGATATCAAATATTTTTCCTTCTGCCTATAAATATGCTGCAGTTACGCCTTCGCTTGTCAATTCACTTATTGAGCTGTGCGCTGTATCTCTCAAGCCCTTTGAAATGGGCTTGAAAATGGTAAATTTTAATAAAAAAATATGCACTGCGTATATTCTAAATGAGCCCTTCACAAAAAAAACAAGGCCCCATGAACCAATAGCATGAGCAAATTTATCAAAAGGTGTGATACAAAATTTACAAGCCATCAAGCTCGAATAAATAAACCAGTAACAAGCTCACCCAAAAGTTCAAGTTAAAACTCCGCTATTCCCTACTCAACAAACTATGTACCTTCACAAAACTTGGTTTCAAACCTAGAAATGCATTGCAATTATCCTACAGTCTAAGACCACATGTGAATCGGAGGCACCCAATATTTACAGATTCTTTGTATCTTTTAATTTTCAAGTTGAAGAAAAGGTTCAGTAAAATTGAAATATTGCCAAATCCTAATTCGTGTCTAAGTACTATATATATATATATATATATATATATATATACATACGCCTTATATATATTATATATGCATTTTTGGATTATTCCTTTTGTACCGTATTGTGATTGTAAAGATATAAATAAAATGAATAACACTTTGAAAAACGTTATAAATAATTTTGAACAGTGTTATATACTTCAAAGCAACGCGGAATTTGCAATGCAACAATAAACTTTTTTGCCAAAACTAAACGTCATCGTTTTCCAAACAACTTCTTTATCCACATATATAGCTTGGTGAGGTGTTTTGCCGAGCTTCTCCTCCAATTTGCCGCCTCTGAACAACAGTTGGGTTTTATGGGGAGCATTGGACGTTATAAAAATAGAACGAAATATGAAGATACTAATGTCATACATATTATTAACTTAAATTATAAGAGGCACCCATACCGGTGTTTAAAGAAGCTTTTGCAGTAGTAAAGCAGTAAAACAATCACTACGGAAATGGTGCAGGTATGCAAGTAAAGCAAGCCACTGGATAGTACCAATAAAATAAAATCTAAACAAATACAGCATCGAATTTTGTTCGAAATGATAAATTAAAACATTCGTGAAGTCTGTTGGTGTCTGATAAGCAAAAGAGTAGAAAATACGCCATAACAAAGCAAAAAGGGACACCACATGTATTTGAATGGGAAAAGGGATTGAGGAGCAGGAATATAAAAGTTTCCTCGGGTTGTATAAAATGTATACGTAAGTAGATGTGAAGTAACTTTAAGGCTGAGTAAGCAGTACATTTATCTGTATTCTCCGTAAAATGCGTGAAAAGCATATATTTCCCAACTCTTCAACGCCTTGCTATTGTACACGAATGTCTTTAGACCTTACATGGCGTATGAGTAATATTTAATGGGCGCAAATTCAATTTGAAGAAGTGAAATTTAGTTGAGTAAATTAAATAAAATAGCACTGAGAATTTATTCGAAATCGAAAGCGACCAGGGTACGTGTCTGAAATATAATACGGTGACCTACCGCCTGTAAATATGTAACAACAAAAATTGCAAAAAATACCAATTTGCGCGAGAGTGGAATGATAAAAAGACATGTAGTTGAAATAGGAACTGAAAGAGGAAAAATTATTTTCGTGCACTAATTCGTTCGCAAATCTTTGGATATGAATACCAATTTATGCGGAGCAAGCGACGTAGGCTAATACAGCCACATATGTACATATACGTGACTGTATGTGATAAGAGGGGATATGTGTTTTGCGGACCCTAAAATTTATTTAACTTACAAACTACCAGAATAGCTCGACGAAGTTCAATATAACCGCATTCAGGACAAAACTTATTTTATTCTTATATCCTATAGTTGAACTACCATATCCGTCAATTTTGCTCTTCTATATGGATGTTATTTGGCATTTATTGAGCAAACTTAGCGCTCCGTGTATTTCGATTATTATATGAAGCAGTTTCTGTGGTGATGCAAATCTATACTTAAAAAAATATTATTTGTGCTATAAATGAAACTAATATCCCCTACAAAATGAATGCACGACTTATGAAAGTAAAAGCTACGTTTGATATGTCTGGCAGTTACTGATTTTTACAATAATTTAAACACAGCTTTTTGCTAACCAAATAATGTCTTAGCTTTTAAATGCTCGAATTTTATTGCAATCTTTTTTCAAAGAATTTGATATAAACGTTGCGGCGGTTGAAATTAGAATTTGTAGTATATGTTCAGAGTTTTAACATTCAGCAAATGACGGACCAAGAAGTTTGGCGATGCCACTGTAAGCAAAACACCCTTTACTTCTACAGCTAGCCCAATTTTGATATGTATATAAGTAGTATGAAGCCACGATATTCAACGCACTCTGGTCCACACTAAAATAACGACAGATACCATATGTATAAGTATACAAAAGGGTTCATCAAGTATGTACTTATTACTCTTATCTATGGAGTTTGGGCGTGGGAAGGTTTTTCATAATGTACCTTCTACTCAAATATGAACGAGACGTTATCAATAAAACGGTCCGCGGATGACATATGGCAAAAATAAATTTTTTGTTTTTTGGTAGGACTGTTATAAGCTTATATGGCAAATCTCAGCGTGATATGTCACATATTTTGTTTTCTGTGCTACTGTAAACAAGTCAAGCTCGAGTGTGTTCTTCGAATTTAACGATGGAAATTCAAGTTGAACAAAAAATTTGTTTGAAATTTGCTTATTCCATCGAAATTTCGGCTTCAGATGCCTTAAAAATATTGCAGACAACCTATGGGGACTCTGCTCTATCGCGTGCACGTGTTTTCCAGTGGTACAAATCGTTCAAAGAGGGCCGTACATCAACCCAAAAAACCACGCCAAAGTCGCTCAAAAATTAAGGTTATGCTGACTGTTTTTTTCGATTACGAAGGTGTGGTGCACTCGGAGTTCCTTCCGCAAGGCCGATCGGTTAACGCTGAATATTATTTAGACGTTTTAAAGCGTTTGCCCGAGAACATGCGTCTTAAAAGGAAGGAATTGTGGGACTACAAGTCATGGTTCTTGCATCACGATAATGCACCAGCTCACACATCACGTCTTGTTCGCGATTATTTGAACAAAAATAATGTTAATATCGTTCCGCAAGCACCGTATTCGCCTGATATGGCTCCATGTGACTTTTTCTTGTTTCCCAAGCTCAAGTTGCCGCTCCGTGGAAAACATTTTGAGACAATTGAAGTCATAAAAGAGAATTCGAAGAACACACTCGAGCTTGACTTGTTTACAGTAGCACAGAAAACAAACTATGTGACATATCACGCTAAAATTTGCCATGTAAGCTTATAACAGTCCTACCAAAAAACAAAAAATTTATTTTTGCCATATATCATCCGCGGACCGTTTTATTGATAACGTCTCGTTCATATTTGAGTAGAAGGTATATCTCAATAAATTCACAACATTTGCAGAGAATACAAATATACAAAATTTACAAAAAAACGGAGAAGGGTCGACCGGTGTACGTAAACGCCGGACACAAACCGTGGCAACAACGTGCATTACTCCGAGCGTTTATCACCCACGCAAACGCAGCGATTTCAGGAACGCAGCAACGGCACAAATTACCGCAAATAATCCGACGTCGGAATGGATATCACTTTATAGTACGCACAAGCACTACCCAGGAAACGGAAATAAGCGCCAACAAGTAGGCACCAAAACAAAACGCCAAAAAAATTGGGACCAAAAAAGCGCCCCAAACAGTAGGCACCAAGGAAAAATAACGCCAAAAAGTAGGCAGCAAAAATATATTTCCTACAAGTTTGCACCAACAAACAAGCGCCAAAAAGTAGGCACAAGGAAAAACTCAGAAAAAATAGCCTAAAGTGTATCTAAGATATATATAAGGTATAGCTCTCTCTCCTTTTCCTTTACGTTATATCTTTTTTCTCGCGGAACAAAAATTCCCAAACCGTTTACTCTCCATTCTCGCTCATTCATCGTCGCCTAAGAAGTTTCACCTAAAAAATTGCAAGAAAATCCTCTATAACTATTTTCAACCAAATCTCAGAGTAATTTTAATCTTCCTTTATGACTTAATTTAAAATTGCGCCTAAATGATGGTACATTTATTTTTAATTAACTGCTTCGCTTTTGGCTTGTAATATTCATCTTAATGATTGGAAAGACTTACAATTTCACGCAAATGTAAAATATTTATTTGTCATAGCTGAACTGCACTTGGAATACATTTTAACCGTTTTTACATTTTAAAATTAATCTGTAGAAGGCATGGAATGGGGTTACAATTTTTAAATTAATACAAACTAAAAAAATACTTTATTTCATATTATTATTATTATTAACGCACTACGACCTCTTATGTGATACACTGGGCTTGGCCATATATCATATACCTAAAATTAGAGGCTTCCAATAAATTTGATTATCTTCTCAGGCTTTTTATTCCACATCGCTAATTTATTTCGATTCACGAGTCTTAGTCTTGCGAAAGCTACCAATTCGCAGAGAATGTACTTTGAAATTTTATGATCCAGTTTACAAATCCTCACATAATTTAAAATCTTTTGGTGGCCTCCAAATATTTCGTTTTTGATTTTTTTATTTCAAGGCCTATTTTCCGGTCTTGAGATTTAACAATAAAACAATTAGAAGTCATATTCAGGAGCTCTTATCCGTGTCTGGTCGACTAGGCTGACTAGGACAATTTCAAAAAGAAAGATCGTACATATATAAAAAATATGGGTTCATTTCTTGCTTGCCCTGAACACTGGCATATATTTATTTGTGCGAGAAGAAAACATATTCTTATTGTCTATTATTACTTCAATTTTACTGTTTCATTCTTTATTTTCTTGTCCTCGAAAAAGAGATAAATATATGTTTTTAAGGCCGCCGTAGCCGAATGGGTTGGTGCGTCATTACCATTCGGAATTCACAGAGAGAACTTTGGTTCGAATCTCGGTGAAACACCAAAATTAATAAAAACATTTTTCTAATAGCAGTCGCCCCCGGGCAGGCAATGGCAAATCTCCGAGTGTATTTCTGCCATGAAAAAGCTCCTCATAAAAATATCTGCCGTTCGGAATCGGCTTAAAACTGTAGGTCCCCCCATTTGTGGAACAACATCGAGACGCACACCACAAATAACAGGAGGAACTCGGCCAAACACCCAAAAAGGGTGTATGCGGCAATTATATATATAATATATATATATAAAGGGTGATTTTTTAGCTATTATCTTTTTAAACAGTTGGTTTAAACAGCTGACGCACGTTTCGTGTTTTGTTTCACTATCAAACATCTTCAGTTTGGTCTATAATTTAACCATTAATTAATACAAACGAACAGCGCTTGCAAATCATTGAATTTTATTATAAAAATGCGTGTTCTGTTAAGAAAGTTTAAGATCCACTTTTTTATCGAAAAATTGTGTTCAGCGACGAAGCTCACTTTTGGATCAATGGGTACGTAAATAAGCAGAATTGTCGATTTTGGAGTACAGATCAGCCAGAAGAGTCAAGAGCTACCAATGTATCCAGAAAAGGTCACAGTTTGGTGCGGTTTATGGGCTGGAGGTATCATTGTACCGTACTTCTTCAAAGATGCTGCGAATCGTAACGTAACTGTGAATGTTGAGCATTACCATGAAATGATATCCAACTTTTTTTTGCCCAAAATGCAAGAGCTTGACTTGCATGACATGTGGTTTCAGCAAGACGGTGCCACATGCCACACAGCACGCGTGACAATGGACTTGTTGAGAGGCGAGTTCGGTGAACACTTTATTTCACGTTCGGAACCTGTCAATTGGCCACCCAGATCGTGCGATATAACGCCTTTAGATTATTTTTTGTGGGGCTATGTTAAAGCTCATGTCTATTCAGACAAGCCTGCTTCAATTAACGCATTGGAAGACAACATTAAAGCATTTATATGTGAGATACCGGCCGAAACATTGGAAAGAGTATGCCAAAATTAGACTAAGCGGATGGACAATTTGAAGCGCAGTCGCGGTCAACACTTGCATGAAATAATCTTCAAATATTAAATTATGTGGGCTGTACTATCGATTTAAATAAAAATGTCTTGCATGATTAAGTTTCCATGTACAGCTTTAGTGGCCAAAAAGGATGTAAAAATATTAAATCAATTTTTTTTTTTTTTGCAACAGGCTTTTAAAGCCATTAGGAAAACTTAAACTTTTCATCTCACCACAACGCAGCCATTAACACCATGCCCCTTTGCAAATATATCCGGTAGCGCTAATCAATATTTACGAGCTACCTGTCAGTAGCTCCACCTTACTAGCACAAATTCATACAGCATGAGCATTCAAATTTTCAAATTGCCTTTGTAGAGAAAATAATGCCAACATTTTGAAAATATATTGGAACACAACGCAAATGACCAATAACAGGGCCCCCGATAAATGTTGAGTGCTTAGACATTAGCAGGTGTCAAGCATATTAGTTAAATTTTGCAGAGAAAGAACTAAAAGCAAATGTGTATCGTAGTTGCACGAAATATGACCTCTACTCACATAAAATAATCAAGTCCAGTTTTTTCTGGCGTGCAAATACAATTCTTTTCTGGGGTGGTTTTAACGAAATTCTCTCAATAGTCTAAACAAAACTTAATAATAAAACAAAGCAAAAGCATTTTTTCACAAAAACAAACTAAATCCAAAGGACAATGGCACAGTAAAAACACTTTGTTGAAGGAAAATAAAAAAAAATATAATTTGATTTCAGTCTCTGTAGATTTAAAGGTATGCTGCCCCTTTAAACCGCTCTTGTGACATCGTTGCTATTAAATACCTTCCCTTTTAATTTGACTAAGGTTAAATAAAGGTTGTCAAAAAAGTCTTGCGGTATTTCCGCAAGCTTGTCTTTGCAAGCGCGTAGTTCTAGTTGTATTCGTCGCATCGGTTCACGCTAGAGCTTTTTGGAAAGCCCTTTTCACGTGCGTTATAGCGTCGTGAGTTATAGCGTCGCAAACATGGAGCAAAATAATGAGAAAATACGGCATATTTTACAGTACTACTACGATAAAGGCAAAAATGCATCTCATGCTGCCAATAAAATTTGTGCAGTTTATGGACCCGATACAGTTTCCATTTCCACCGCACAACGATGGTTTCAACGTTTTCGTTCTGGTGCAGAGGTGATCGAAGATGCGCCACGGTCCGGAAGGCCTGTCGTCGAAAATTGCGATAAAATCGCTGAATTGATCGAAAGAGACCGGCATAGTAGCAGCCGTAGCATCGGCCAAGAGCTGGGCATGAGTCATCAAACCGTTATAAACCATTTGAAGAAGCTTGGATTCAAAAAGAAGCTCGATGTATGGGTGCCACACGACTTGACGCAAAAAAACATTTTTGCCCGTATGAATGCATGCGAATCGCTTCTGAATCGCAACAAAATCGATCTGTTTTTGAAGCGGATGGTGACGGGCGATGAAAAGTGGATCACTTACGACAACGTGAAGCGCAAACGGTCGTGGTCGAAAAGCGGCGAAGCTGCCCAGACGGTGGCCAAGCCTGGATTGACGGCCAGGAAGGAAGGTTCTTTTGCATCCACCGTATAGTCCGGATCTCGCACCAAGTGATTACCACCTATTTCTGTCCATGGCGAACGAGCTTGGTAGTCGGAAGTTATCCTCAAGAGAGTCCTGTGAAAATTGGCTCTCCGAGTTTTTTGACAATAGGGAAGCGAGCTTCTATAAGAGGGGCATTATGAAGTTGGCATCTCGTTGGGAACTCGTCATCGAACAAAACGGCGCATATTTGACTTAAATCGCATTATTATAATCAATTTCATGAACAATTGAAAATTCAATAAAAATACCGCAAGACTTTTTTGACAACCTTAAGTAGTCTGCTTTAATCGCATAACTTAATTAAATTGTATCTTTAAAATGCTATCCATTCTCATACTTATCTTTCATTTTCGCAAGTTGTATTGGGAAAAGTTTGTTAGAATAGTTAACAAATTATATATGTATATTCGTGAGTGTATCTTTTCCAAGCAGTTAAATGGATTTGAAAACTTTGTTTGGCTTCTTCTACGGACTTCCTATTACACATTATTTTAAGATTATTATTTTTTACCAAAACTTTAGTTTCACCTGAACAAAATCTTCTCCTAAGTTTTTATAAAAGACATGAAATTGCAAGACACGAGGTATAATCTGGAAAAAATGTTTCAAAGCCAAGGAAACTCGGAAATCATAAGCTTAGTTTTTTTTTTAATTTACCTACTTAGTTCAACTTCCTTTCCAGCATTATTGCGGAATTTTTTTAATTTAACTCCGATATTATTTCTTAGAAACGGAAGCATTGCATCGTGCTTACGCATTATCCTTGTTATTGGAAAAACACGAAGGTAATTTGCACATTTTGACCAGCACAATTTTAAATTTTTTGTCGTGCTTTGTGTGATGAAATGAGTCATGGTGGTTTCAACCCCAAAGTGCCCGTCTTAGTTGCGCACATGCTTCCTTTTATACGCTGTGGTCGGCAACCTATTACCGCAAATGGCTTATTAACAATGCATGTAAGAAGAAAGAAAATGAAAGGAATGGTGAATATCGAGCTGACCTTGGCTATCTGGTGGCAAGTGCGGTAGCAGCAGAAGTAAGAAAGGCAAGCGAGGTATACGAAGCAATGGTAAATGAAGTCGATTTTAATTGCCACTAAAGTGTTTGACCACATAACGGTGGTTGGTAATTTCCCCACAAGCATGTTTTATAATTAGCATATTAGCACAACACGCATACACCTGTAGTAAACGTACGTCTGCGGGTTTTTCACGTCGCAGTCGAACCTTTTCAAAAGTGTAGATAAAATTGTGCCCACGCACAGCATAAAGTAAACAAAAAATGCTTTATTAAAATTTATTTTACTGTATTCATTAAATTGTTTCAAATTAGCATTTTAATTATGTCAGCCGCATACGAAGCTTTGAGCCACCCAGCGAGCCATAATGGAGCTATTACAGACAGTAAAAATCATCGTAAACTGCCGAGAAAGGCCAGCATTAAGACGCTGAAGTAACCAAGTAAGCGAGTAAGAAAATGTGCAGGAAAGTAAGCCAAACAGCAAAGCATAATGCAAAATACGAAGATTAAGTTTAATTACATGGATAACGTGGCAAATATTAGCCGAAAACCTAAAGCAAAAATGTGTGGAGGGAGTGTGGAGTTTATTGAAGGAGAAAGGAAGCAAAGGATTTTAAATGGTAAGTTACTATAATTAAATTGTATTATCTATAGTAGCACAGCAAGCGCAGAGCAGAAAGTAATAAACCAGGCAAAGCGGAAGAATGGTAAACCGCAGCAAAAATTATAACGATAATGGCATTGGCAAGGCTATTGCTGCCTTCAATGTATGACGCGCGTATGTGTTGCTAAGAGATGATAATGTTATATAATCATCCAGTATTTTATTAATTTTCCTTGCACTCTTCATACGAGATACTAGTCGTAATTTTTGTAAAGCATCTCTTATGACCTGCAAATGTCAAATCTCTCACCCGTTTCCCAATTAAAGTTTACGCACAAAGGCCCGCCCGAATCCTGCAGTATGCACATTTTTAAATTGCTCTGATTTATCTTAGCCTGCAATCTGTGTAGATTAACAGAGTTTATGGCCAAAGTTTCATAATTTCTAGCGTATTCTGCAGAAAGTCTTCACCTGAAGTTATTCCACCGCTCAAACTAAACTTTTTATTAAGATGTTTTGTATGGGCAAATATTCTATAGGTATGACGATTTCAAACTTTCTGGATTTTAGCCAACTTCTATGAGTAATTAATTTCATATTATTAGTTAAAATGGTATTGGTCTAACTGCACTACAGATTTATACTTTAGAGCAGAGCATATTTTTAATATTTCATTCAATAAATAGTATCACTAAATTGTGAAATTTAAATTGATTTTTTTCTACATTACGAAAAGATTGCTTGGGTAATATATATTTACTAGTATATATATGTGTATTTGTTCGTCCTTCTATCTGTCCTGTGCGTGATATTGATATTTTTCTATTGACGATATTTTTCTACAAATGGAGGTGCCTACAGTTTTAAATAACCTCCGAACGGCAGATGATTTTTATGAGGAGCTCTTTCAGGGTAGATATGCACTCCGAGCACCGCTATTAGAAAAAGTTTTTTCAATAATTTATTATTTCGTACCCGAGGTGTCGCACCCGGCCATTTGGTAGCCATACACCAATCAATTCGACTATGCCCGACGCTGTGACATGCTCCGTAGAGCTTATTATCTATATGCTACAACAAGGATTCAATTTTTAAAATTTCGTATTGAATTGAAGCCCGCATTCACATTTTGAGAATAAAAATTAAAAAAATCGGGCACATCTTCTGACAGGCATATCATGAGAAACCGTTTTGTTTGAGAAATGTCATTTTAGTCAAGTCAGCAAAGGTGCAAGTAGATACCCAACCTCGTGATCACCTCAGAATATAGGTGTTGCATGATCTGTCTAAACTTTTCATAAGGCAGTAAGCGTACGCTCACTTTCTCTGGGTCTTTTACGAAATCTATGGTAAAAAATCCACGCTAAAAATATAAATTTGAACGCTCGTAATGAATATACAGAAATTAGTGTCATTGAATTGAAGTTATTTAAGAGACTTGAGGAGCAGAATGGTTCCATGTATAGAAATCCAAGTGGGGAAAGTTACTGATCGCCATTCACTTGAGAGTGGCCAGGACGCTTACTCTGCATATGGTTCAAGCAGCTCACAACGTCCGGGATTAGCCCAAGTATCCTCTGGGTAGCTTCCGAACAGCCGTCCTGGAGTGAGCTCACGTGAGCAGGTGAAGCATTCCAGGATAGCTGGTTGGGCTTGGGACCCGCCAATTAAAAATCCCCCCCAATGAAAATATAAATAAAGTCTCGGATGAGAACTACCTTTACTGATGACGACTCCTGCAAACGAAATAAGGAAGACGATTTGAGTGCATGCATCTGGAATATCCGGCCCCTTAATGGGGAAGGTGCCTCTGCCCGGGTGGTTGATGTCCTCGTGAGAGTAAAGGCTGACATCACTGCCATTCAAGAAATGCGATGGACGGGGCAAGGCAAGAAAACCATAGGACCATGCGACGTCTACTACAGCTGCCATGCTAAGGGCCACAAATTTGGTGTCGGAAAATTCAGCCTGCACAACAAAACATCCGGTAACAGACAGAGGCTGATCGACTTCGCCGGGGCCCGAAAAATGGTAGTCTGCAGCACCAGATTCGAGCATATAAAGATACACCAAGCTACCTGGCTGTCTCCTGATCGAAAAACGCCAAACCAGATCGACCGAAATATGTGAGTGCGAGGAGCTTGAGATAGTTCGGCGGCCTACAGAAGGTTTTAAGACCGGGGCGTTTTCCTGTAAGAACAAAGGCGATCTGGTGACTGACATCCAGGGCATTCTTAAATTATTTAGGGAAAACTTCTCGAACCTATTAAATAGTTACTGCTGCGCATGTCACAGAGAATGTGAAGATCCCGATACTCCAATCGTTGACGACGGAATTGTCGTTCCGCTACCCGACCATGACAAGGTGAGAATAGCGATAACGCGGCTAAAGAACAACAAAGCCACGGGTGCCGACGGACTGCCGGCTGAGCTATTCAAACATGGCGGTAAGGAGATGGTAAAGTGCATGCATCAGCTTCTATGCAAAATATGGTCGGATTAAAGCATGTCTACCGATTGGAATTTAAGTCTGCTCTGCCCAATCCATAAGAAGGGCGATCCTGCAATCTGTGCCAATTACCGCGCGATTAGTCTTCTAAATATCGCCTATAAGGTACTAGCGAACGTATTGTGTGAAAGGCTGAAGCCTACCGTCAACCAACTGATTGGATCTTACCAGTGTGGCTTTAGACCTGGAAAGTCTACCATCGACCGATTATTCACAATACGCCAAATCTTGGAAAAGACCCACAAAAGGAGAATCGACACGCACCATCTTTTCGTCGACTTCAAAGCTGCATTCGACAGTACGAAAAGGAGTTTCCTGTATGATGTGATGTCTGAATTTGGTATCCCCGCAAAACTAATACGGCTATGCAAGATGACGTTGCTCAACACCTGCAACACCATCACAATTGGGAAGGACCTTTCCGAGCCGTTTGGTACCAAACGAGGTTTCAGACAAGGTCACTCGCTGTCGTGTGACTTCTTTAACCTGATGTTGGAGAGCATCGTACGAGCCGCAGGACTTAATCACTCAGGCACAACTTTTTATAAGAGCGTACAATTGTTGGTGTATGCCAACATCGGCCTTAACAACCGCGCTGTTAGTTCTGCCTTCTCCAAACTGGATAAAGAGGCAAAGCGAATGGGTCTGGTGGTGATCGAGGACATAAAGAAGTACCTCCTGTCATCAAAGAAACAGTCGTCGCACTCGCGTATCGGTCACTGTTGACAGTTGTGATTTCGAGGTTGTAAAAGACTTCGTTTATTTAGGAACCAGCTTTAACACCGATAACAATGTCAGCCTTGAAATCCAACATAGAATCTCTCTTGCCAACAAGTGCTACTTTGGATTAGTAGGCAACTGAACAGTAAAGTCCACTCTCTACGAACAAAACTAACACCCTAAAAGACTCTCATCATGCCCGTCCTAGCGTATGGCGCAAAAGCGTGGACGATGACACATCCGATGAAGCGACGATTGGAGTGTTTGAGAGAAAGATTCGGCGTAAGATGTTTGGACCTTTACACGTTGGCAACGGCGAATATCGCAGGCGATGCAAACATGAGCTGTATGAGCTGTACGACGGCATAGACATAGGGCAACGAATAAAGATTCAGCGGCTATGTAGGCTGGGTTATGTCGTCCGAATGGATACAAACACTTCAGCTCTGAAAGTATTCGATGCGGTACCAGCTGGTGGTAGTAGAGGAAGAGGAAGGCCTCCTCTGCGTTGGAAAGATCAGGTGGAGGACCACATAAACATAGTTGGTCTAGAAGTGAACCGCTAAGCGAGACTAAAAAAGCAGGTAGCAATGAATACCCTTCCCCTCTTTTACAGAGGTTGAAGAATTCATATTAATGGAAATCATAAGTAATCTCAACTAAAACAAAAACATCATAATCAAGTTGAAAGCACGCATTCAGTTTTAATGCGAAGGGCGGAGACTTTACGAAAATACACCTTCAAACCACGACTAATATCAACCGACTTACTTATTATTGTGCGATTAGTTGTTTATTCCTTTCTTTTCGAAAAACGGCAAATTAATAGTCGCAGACCACAGTTCAGGTAAGGATCTTTGACACATTTGGGTTAAAATTTTTCCTTGTTAACTTTGATGGGCAGCTGTTGTTTTAACAATGGATGAAATGTCAAATGTGTTTTTATCTTCGTTAGCATATTTTATATTATCAGCGGAAACGATGGAAAAGAGCAAAGATAAATGCAGCCGTTTCTTTCTGTTAGCCACGTCAAATCAAAGTCAGAGCGCAAACCAATAATTTTCAGTTCTTTTACGTTTTTTAACATAAATAAATGCTAAATTAATAATAATAATAAATGTTTTTTTGAATTAAGTACTATCGATTGTTAGCATGAAATTCAGTATATATCCGATTATTTCAGCTATAGCGTACAGTTACCGTACGCCATACTAACGGAAGTATTCGTTCCCGGTTTTCCTTGCTTCCTTTGCGTTCTTCAGAAGAAATCATAGACTCGCCAGTGAACAAAGGGTATAGGCCATTGTTTTCGTCCAAAACCACAACTTCTCTTCAGTAAATCGAGAACCTCCACTAGTACCAATTCACCAATATACATACTTATATAGCCAGTACTAAACTGCAACTACAATGTTAGCCCACATTCAAAGGTATATTGAATGAGTTGATGATTACCTGAAAAAACAAATAATAATTAAAAAACTATATAGTATTTATAAAAATTATTTGAAAACATAAAATATCTTAATTATATTTAACTTTTAAATTTCTTAGAATATTTTAACTAACAACAGATGTAATAATTTGATTATAAATTTCGCTTTTCAATCATTCTTTTTATATATTTATTGCAATAAATCTCAATGGAAAATATCTCTCAACGAGTTTTTTTTTTTTAAATTGGCGCGTACACTTCTGTTAGGTGTTTGGCCGAGCTCCTCCTCCTATTTGTGGTGTGCGTCTTGGTGTTGTTTCACAAATGGAGGGACCCACAGTTTCAAGCCGACTCCGAACGGCAGATACAATATTTTTATGAGGATCTTTTTCATGGCAGAAATACACTCGGAGGTTTGCCATTGCCTGCCGAGGGGCGACCGCTATTAGAAAAATGTTTTTATTAATTTTGCTTTCACCGAGATTTGAACCAACGACCTCTCAGTGAATTCCGAATGGTGATCACGCACCAACCCATTCGGCTACGGCGGCTGCCCAACTAGTTATTTACTGTGTACAAATTTCACCTCTTTGTATGCCTCAGGGAAAATTTTTTTGGTAGAATAAATCTACATTCAATATCGCAGGGCTTGGAAAATATAATCTTTACCAGAGAAGGTAAAAGAAAAATTTCTATAAATGTGACTGAACAAACAATTATGCAAAATAAAGATATAAAAGCCATTGTATTGATGTGATACCAAGCCTATGAGCCATTTAAACGTTTCTATACGTCAGTGAAATATTTTTTTAAATCATAAGATCGAAAAGCATCACAGCTCTCTAATCTAGTTAATATTTTCTTCAACTATGCACTTTTACGAAATTTTTTCATTTAAACTCACTCATGCCGCCATGAGTCCCATGCTCAGTAGGCGCGTGTACATATTAATAAGAATCGTGTGAACTTAGTGTACAATCAATCATTGGAATCAAAGTAGAAGTATATTTTTTATTGAAAATATAAAAACCAATAGTGTTTGCTAACCGCATTGCCAATCAGCCAGACAGCGAGTCAGTTGCAGTCAATCGGTTGGTGGTCGCAAACGATAAAAAGCAACAATCAGTCCTTAAACCGCATGTGGCCAGAAAAATAATCGATGCTCAACTTCAGCATCCTATCCACACATGCAACCACCAACGTAAGCACTGGAAGAAAAAAAGACTGATCAAATCAACTCAGATTTTTACGCAAAATTGTTTATTCAACTGCACCAAAACTGGGAACATTCGTAATACACTCCATAATTTCAAATACGTCCCTATGCTAAAAATATGCTGTTTAGAAAAATATACTGCCGTTGTGTGCCATGAACAACTTTTAAATTGTTACGTGAATTTATATGCTAGAATTCTGCTTGGGAGTTTAAGTAATTGATCTTTCTAATACATGCACCACCACAACAGTAACACAGTTTTCCATAGGATTGGACAAAGTATTATTTGTTATACCTGGCATCACTTTCTGGATACCAGGTTGCTACGACATTGCAGAAAACTAAATGGCGTATGAGCTGAAATGGACCTATGAGGAAGATTTCCTGCGAAACAAAGCAGCCGATCTTTCCTTGACTACCTGTGGTTTCCCCTGGAGAGGTGGACTTGGTGACAGCCCAGCAAACACACAAGTTTATAAGGTCGCGACATCCTTCTGTCCACGGGAGGATCGAACGTGTTAGAAAGATCTTCTAAGGTTAAAAAATACTTGTCTAAAATTTTGTGGGTGCCCACAAGGTATACATCCTATGAAACTTTGCATTATTCTCTGTTATTTTGCGTTTACTGAATGGAAGATGAGGTGAAAACATTTCATTACAATTTACTTAGCTACCCTGCTTTGATGAGGCTAAGATTTAGGCATTTTACTTTTCACTTCTTTGTTACGCGTGCTGAAATAGCAGGTCTTTCTATTAGCCGCCTGATAAGCTTCATCAGCAGCCCGACACCGTTAACACAGCCATAATTCAGTCATGTTTCAATCGTCATCTACAAATTCATACCTTTTCGAAGGAAAAATAATTGTTAAACCATATTCTTAGAAACATTTTTTTAACCGCCTATGGATATCTTCTTTTTCTAACTATCCACTGGTAAATCTATATAACATAAAAAAATACAAATACTGCCTATTTTATTGTATTTCTACAGATAAATCTTGCTGACTATATTAAGCATGTTTTGTCTATTTAGTTAAATACTAAATATATTTGTTGTTAAATAATAAATTATATAAACTTAGACTATAGGCGAGGTTAGGACAGTTGTTGCAGAATCGAATGCATCTCACTATTGGTTTATCGAAGACATAGTTAGTTATATGCCGTTGATCACAAATAAACGAATCTGCCTTAAACCATGGTGCTTTGTTTAAAGTTTAATCAAAATCAATAGCTAACTGAAACCTATGTATATTGGAATTTAAAGATTAACAGAAAGAGAACCGAACAGTAGATTCGTTTATCTTCAAGGCTTTGCACTACAACCAATTCACGTCTACCTATATAGAAAGAACTTTTGGACTTTGGGCTTGGATAGGGTGGGCCATGTAAAATTTGCTTTTCCAATCGACAATAAAAAAAAACTAATCAACATTTTTTCAATTTTTTTTTTTTTTATTTTGAAGATTGAACATTGTCATTTAGGAACGAAAAATAATATCGTTCAAATGACTGCCACGACTGGCTTTACAGTAGGCCATTCGATCAACCCAATTTTTAAGCACATTTTCGATTGTTTGGGCTCCCATTTCTTGAATGGCAACTTCGATTTCGTGTTTTAAAGCATCAATCGTCTCTGGATGGTTCGCTTAGCATTTGTCCTTAACGGTCCTTAAAATAGTCCAACGGGCTTAAATCACAGCTCCGAGGCGGCCAATTGATATCGGAATTTCGGCTAATTATTCAGTTTTCAAAAACGATAGCCAAAAGTTCGAGTGTAACTTTGGCAGTGTGACAAGTTGCACCGTCCTGTTGAAACCAAATGTCGTCCATGTCATCCTCTTCAATTTTTGGAAACAACTCGTCGCTCATTTTCGAAAAAAAAATGGCCCGATGATGCCGCCAGACCAAAAACCGCACCAAACAGTGACTCGTTGTGGATGCATTTGCTTCTCTACAGTAACGTGTGGGTTTTCTGAGCCCCAAATCCGACCATTTTGCTTATTGACGTAGCCACCGATGTGAAAATCGGAAAAGAAGAAGAAGACTCACCACTTTGGAAATAGGTTTTCAATATTTCCCAATTTTGTTCAAGCGTATAGCGTCCTATTTCGTAAATGTCAAACCTTTAAGTAAATTATGAATACATTTGACATGTAATTTGTGTTACTATTCTCAAAAAAATAGGTGGTTTAAAAAGCAAACGCTATATGGCCCACCCTGTACAACGCATATTTAGTAAAGACGTTTTGGACTCTTTCGATCTAATGTATACGGCAATATGCTTCCTTATCTGTAGCCGTGTTTTGCGGCATTTAATATTTAGTAGCAATTTTCGCTCTTTTCTGCATCTTCTAAGGACTTCTACATTTGTGACAGGGTCAGTCCACGTAATCTTCAGCATATGGCGGTAGCATCACATTTCTAGTGCTTCTAACTATTTCATTCATCATTGCAGTTTTATGTGTCCGTCTAACACGGACCACACATACCACTTCATATATCATATTCGTAATTTTGCATTTAATTTGCGATTATTAGTCAGAACTTTTACTCATTTTAAACAAGTGTCTCTGGCTATGATGATACGGTCTCTTTTTTCCTTATCTTTCCTTAACATCACTATTACTCTTTTATAAATTGGTTGCATATTATTTTCTCAACATCCTATTACATGTCAATACTAAGCAAGTGGCAGCGCCGTTTAGAAAAATAGAGAAAATTACTAAAAACTGCTGCTAAAATCAAACAGATACCTGAAATTCCATTTTTTATTTTTCATAACAATTAAATGAATGATAAAGTGAAACAAAAATGACTGCCGAAAACAAAGCAGTTTTTGGGGGACTTGTTTGATGAGCTCAGAGAAATTATTTACAATACAATATAAGGTGCTAGTCCAATGCAAGTTGGTTCTACCGGCTTTGCATAATTGGTTTAGTTTAGTTTTTCTTTGACATTATGGAAATAAATACAATTTAACAACAGCTGCGGACTAATTTTGCATATTATAAGCGAAACAAGTAAAGTTGATGTAAATATTTGAAAAATGGGGAATTTTTGTGGAAGCTAGTAGAATTTCTGCTACCAGAAGTGCTACCAGTGCTGTTGCTCAGATTATTTCGACTGATATTGCCAACTCTCTAAAGGACAGGATTCTCTAATATGCGAGAAAGGGGACTTTTATTAATTTACGTTATAAAACATCAAAGTAATTTACTTGAATTTCACCTACCACATAAAAATCCCCGTCAAAAAGGAAGTTGGAAGTTTAATTGTAAAACGTCAATAAAGTGATGCCTCATAAGGAACGCGCTATTCGGCGATTTTGTGAACTTTCATATATGAGGGCGGGTCAATAATTCCGTCAATTTTTTGTATTTCTGACCTCTTTATTGAAAAAGAAATACTGCTCCTGTCAACAGGCATCTGTCAGTTGACTCCTGTCAAAATTTGAACGTGCTGCGTCAGTTAGTTTGTGTTTTACAGCTACCTTTATCAGACTACCCAGTAATTCACAGTCGACCACAAACGCAATCGTGTAACAACTTCACAGGAAGGTTTGGCGTTGTTTAATCGCAATATGGAGGAGTTTTTGCGCCGTTTTGTAACCGTAGACGAAACATGGATCCATCACCACACACCAGAGACCAAACAACAGTCGAAACAGTGGGTTTCTAAGGGTGAATCGGCTTAATAAGCACCCGAAATTCAGTTTTTTCCATTTTCTCCTCAAATTACGATATCCGACATCAGTAATGAATATGTCGGATCTAAATGACATCTTTTATCGGATTTTATTAAGTTATTATCGAGGCATACGCATTGCACTCCCGGGTGCATTTAAGGGTGTGGCACCGCCTATTTTCTATCAAATCGACTCCCTCCATCATTCTCAGCTTTTTCATATACTTATATACCTCGTCAATATCTGTATTCATTTTTTTAATAACGTGACATACAAAATGTGAAAGTATATGTATATAAAATTTCAGCAGAGTGTTTATATATAGCGGTTTAATTACTCTGGTACACTCACTAGAGGAAATTATCAAATATTCAATTCGACATATTACTTTATTGATTATTCAACAATCGAATAAATTTTTGGTTGTGGTGCAATTATTGATACATAAATTAAATGTAGCTCTTTAAATTTTAAATAATTTCATCAATTCCAGAGCAAGACTATCGATTTCAGAGATGTTATTTCTTTCAGTGACTGCGTACGCATGTATATATCATATAAACACAAATATAAATAACCTGTAAAGTAATTGATACGGCTTTCGACGACAGGTTGACTCACATACAAATCAATATGGCATTTGTATTGATGAAAGTGTTACTGGGAAAATCGAATCTACAAAACTATTGTATTTTTATATTTGCGTTCATACACATGAATGCACAGAATAAATAAAAGGCAAGTTAACTTTTGTGTTTACATTTATATCCATATTTATACACAGTTTCATGAGTGGTTGTGAGGCTCAAAATATAAGTCGAAAGCTCACAAATGACTTGCGGGTGCATATCCGCTTTTTTGTAGCCACTGTGGTTACTAGTAGTCACTACGTCAAGTGCGTGCAAAATAATATCTCAGTATCTCTCACGTATTGTATAATTGCATAGGTTAGGTTAGATTGATATGGTTGCCCAGGGAATGGGCACACTTGGACGAAGAAAGATTCGTCCTTTGTGATGTCATTATGGAGGGGTGAGGCGGGAGAGAAAGAGCGATGGGATACAGGGAGAGGACGGGGAGAGGTGGTGCTGGGATGGTTAGGAGCGTGCGGATTACGAACGATGACTATGTTTGCGTCGACCGCTTAATGCTGCTGATGAAATTCATCAGATTTTTAATGTCAGCGCCAAAACCGCTAAACACAATATACAACGAAATGGAGGACGACATGAAAAGGCAAGTGGAAGCTAGGTGGACTAACTTGACCACATGCAAAACAGCGAAAGTCATGTGTAGAACTAACGACAAAAAACTGACTCGATTCGTACTTACGCTCTCGCGAAAGGAATGCAGAACTATCATAGGTATGCTAACAGGCCACAATCTATTGGCTGCATATGCGTACAAGATAGGGATTGCTAACACGGAGAAATGCAGAAAATGCAGAGAGGATGTTGAGGAGACTTTAGAACACCTTCTGTACGCTTGTCCGGCATTATTAAAAACGCGACTAAAATGCCAGGGAGCCCCACTGTTTCAGGGTCTGGAAGATGTCTCAAAAGCGGAGCTCCCAGCCCTACTTAGATTCGCCAAAAGCGCTGACATCCTACATGATGTCTACTTCAGGTATTCACAGAGGTCGGTCTCAATCTGGTATCGCTAGGGACCAAAAGGTCTATGCGCGACTCATTGCCAACCAGGCTAACCTAACCTAACCTAATATCAGCGCCAGCTATATCAGCAGGCGTGGCAAAGAAGTAGGAGCCAAGATGCCTAGATCTTAGGCCCGCCAGAGCAGGGCAGCTAAGGAGAAGGTGCTGAGATGATTCCACCTCATCCTCCATACATCCAGCGCAAACCGGACTCGAGGTAATTCCAAGTCTCACAGCATGCATTCCTCGCGAATTGTGTCCTGGTAGAGAACCCACGAGATTAGAGAGCTGATATTTTGTCAGCCTCAGAAGCTCGCCCGAGCGCCTCCGGTCCACACGTGGTCAGAAGGATTTCGCGACCTTACATGTTTGTGTACTTGCCCAGCGCTCGTTGGTGCGATGCCCATCTTTCCAGAAGCAGACCGCAGGTAGTCAGGGGTATCCCAATTCTCTCCCTTCGCGGGGAAATCACCTCGCATCGCCAGCTCATCTGCCTCACAGTTTCCAGCAATGTCGCTATGACCAGGAACCCAGATGAGGCTGATGTTAAAGGATACGGACGCAGTCGAAAGCGAGGTCAAGCATTCCTTGACCAATTCCGAAAGCACCGTCATAGACCCGAGGGCCCTTATTGCCGCTTGGCTGTCGGAGTAAATATTTACTTTCTTGACCGTTAATACGCATTTGAGCAGCCAATCAGCTGCCTCCTCCGACCGCGACCTCTGTTCCCTTGCGGGTTCCAGTTCAGTGCCATTCTCGTGATGCTATCTGGTGATTTTTAAAGCGTGTGATCTACCATCGCCACTTTCTACGTTTGATTTGCCATAGGATGGACTCCTAACTCGTTAATCTCCACAGCGCGTCTTTGCTGATGGTGTTCGGCCAGAATATTCTACAAATGATGTAAGGACATTTGTTGATGAAAGATTGTAGCCTCTGTATGATGGTGTTGGAGACCAGTCATGTTTTATTTTCGTATAACAATACTGACTTCATACACAAGCACCAAACGGCCTGTAAAGCTAGTGACTTTCAGTTAATAGAAAATAACTTACTCAACATTGATCGGCTGTCAATGAAAATCTAATTGGCATAAGAAAGCTTCTCACTAAAATAGCCGAAGTACCTTCCGTTCGATTACGTCTATTACCACTTCAGCCTTGAAATGTAACACCAAGTATCACTTTCGAAAAAACTGGCAATTAAAAGTAAAGCTATCTCTCAATGGACAGAAACCACCACCGAATG